>NC_030434.2:18378937-18651437 GCF_001660625.3 Ictalurus punctatus | reverse complement strand
GGATCTGGAGAGATTCTGTATGGACGAATGGTCTCAGATCTCTTGCCATGTATTCTCCAAAATCATCAGGCATTATAGGAGAAGACTCAGAGCTGTTATCTTGACAAAGGGAAGTAGCACAAAGTATTGACTAAAAGGGTGCCAATAATTGTTGCACACCTATATTTAACAATTATTGTTTTTGATAAACCTGTGTTATGTTTGTTTGTTAATTGTTTAATATCCATGAGAGCAGACTATGTTATACTTTTTTTTTTTAAATATCAAAAGGTTAAACAGTAAAGACCATTTTTCATAGCCTTCTTTGCTCATATTTACCAAGGGTGCCAATATTAGTGGAGGGCACTGTATAGTCATAACCTCATGTGAAGTATAATTAGCCTAGCTCCCTCAGCATGTGGATTAATTTTAAAAAAAAGTTAGAAAAGTGAGATATTTCAACCAAAACTTTCAAGATCTAGTCGTGTGTGTTTCTAGTGTAACAAGCTATTTGAAATGTATAGTATGAAAACTATTATTTGTAACAACAAGCTGAACATTATCATGATGCAAAAGATTTATAGTATTAATATCAGGTCTGAACTTGTGAAATGTAGGTTATGATCACAGTAGCAGTTTATTCGATCGGTCTAGTGTTGTTGATATTAATTCTAGTACCAATGCTTGATTTGAAAATGACATTGGTTTCTATGCTGAGTTCATCTTTCAGTCAAGGTGCCAGATAAAGCCTTATAATCATCATGATATATTATTATACCTGCCTTTACCATGGATATTAATTAATTCTTTAACGGTTTTGGAAATTCCTGAGTGCATCTATGGTCAGATGCTTCATTTTGTGACCCTGATGTGCACAGCTGCTGCCAGGTGCTTTATGGTTAAGACTCTGTGTGCTGTCTGCCTCGTGCAAAAAACTTGAGCACATTAACGATAGCCTCAAACAGTTTTTCAGGGGAAAAAACAGCTCCACATTGCACCTTCCCACAGAAGTACCTGTTCTCACCTCCTGATGCCATCTCCTCACTGCCATCCTCGGCACCTTCCACCAATCACACGCCGCCTGGGCAGTTCTTCCCTGTTGCTATGGAGACCTGTTAATATTCTGAATGTGTTTCGCACTGTCGAGAGTGCGGCTGTGCACCACAGAGAGAAGGAAAGGGACATTCCTCCAGAAAAAAATGGACAGCGGTACAACAAAGAAGGGTGCAGAAGGGAACTAGTGGGGGAGTTACCGAGTCGTGATGGCTTGCCCTGATTAAAAGGGCATCCAGCAGGTCTCAACTGCAGCATTAGTCAGTGCAATAGAATACCATGGAGAGTTGCAAATGTAATTCTTTGGTTGGGAAGATGTTATAAATGCAATTCAAAGTTTTAATTAAAATGCTTGATTTGGATGTCTTCAAAACTTAATTGCCCTGATAGGTAGGTGTGTGTATGTGCATGTCCTTTAAATGACGTAAAACCCTTTTTGCTTCAAATTGACCAAAAATCACTCCAATTTGTAATATAATCATTTTAATAGCTACCAATTTAGATGCATTCCAGATATTACATTACGTTTAGATTGTAAAGACAGAAATTTTTTTTCACAAATGTTTCCCATACATTACTGTATTATATATTATGTGCTTGTATTATATCGGTTGCTAAGGGACACTCAGAGACTGTACATTACACAGCAGATGCATGTTAAACTCCTTCCTGAGCTTGAATAATTGCTTGTATGTTTCTCCATGATGGTGCTTTGATGGTGGGAGAATAATGATTGAGTAAATCAGCAAATCTGTGAAACAGATGTGGCATCAAATCAAAAAGTCTCTGATGTTCATGTACAACAGGTGGATGTTATATAAGTGTGCACATGTTTGCAATTAGGGGGTGTGGTTGAAAACAATGATTTATCTAATATGTGTGGTGACCTGGGAAAACCCTTCGCATGGTGAGATTTTGACATTTCCTCCTATATATAGCTCTGAAAACTGAGATGAAAGCTTTTGCACATATCTCAACCAGAAGTAGCATTTTAAAATCTGCTCCACACCAAAAAGGGAGAAAATTACGTTTAAAGGTTTCATTCGAACTGCTGTGCAGCAGCATCTGGGACATTTTGACAGCTGGTGTCTGATTATGAACTGAATTGATTAGGCTTATGTCCATTTTGCTATGGCATTTAGATATTCAGCAACTTGATCAAAGTTTGACATTCACTGTATGGGGAAATCACACTTAACTAGCAAGGCTGCAGACTGACTGGTTTTTACCACTGTGCTGGTTAAATATGCTCCTTACCAAACACTTTTTACTTTGCAGTAAAAGGTCTAGGCAAAATAACAAATAACGACATTTTACAGAAACATTTCCCTGTCATTTAGGTGGAATATACAATATTTATGCTTTCTTGAAATTGAGATGTCAATGTATATTATAAGGCGAAAAACCCAGTTTTAACCAAAACCTGAGTTCCACACATTTGGATGATCTCCTGTATATTATGGGTAAATTGTTGAGGAGTGGTGCAAATCTCTCCCATCAATCACAGTGACACTAGCCAATCGTGGGTGTCTGTGAGCTCATGCATGTGGAAATGGGCAGATAGCACTTTCCTCCATGTGGTACACTACCCTATGACATGTGCATGAACAGCAGTTTGAAAAGATGTAGTTGGTTGGCTTCATGTGATTCAGAGGAAGAACGTTACCCTTCTACCTCCCTGCTTGGTAGCTGTCGTATGATAGCGGAGAGCTGGCTGGTAGGTGGGAATTGGCCAAGACTAACGTGCCGAGGCGTTAGATGTACTGTAACATAGCGTCAGGCTGGGGGGGCAGGTGCCTCACACCTCTGGGGTTGGGGGTTCGATTCCCACCTCTGTCCTATGTGCGAAGAGCTTGCATGTTCACGCATTAGGGGTTCCCTCTGAACCTCGCCACAAAGAAATCTATGCAGCTATTATGTTTGAGAGTCTCGCTCTGTCTCTCTTTCTCTCTCTCTCTCTCTCTCTCTCATGATTCGTCGTGTCTGGCAGCTCTATTAGCCTCTTCACTAGGGCAAAGAAAGTATGTATTATTCATTTCGACCGGCTTGAGGTGGCGGCTCCTTCTTGAGCTTGCATGTTCCCCTGAGCTAGTCATGTGTCTGCAAAACATGGAGCAGCAAGCGCTTTCGGCAGCAGTGTAGATATATACCACTGTAATAATGGATAAAGTGGTTGAGTGTAGCCCCCCAGCTGGGCAAATTCATACCTGAGAGCACAAGCAAGATGTGTTTTAATAGAGCAGAGTCTTTACAGGTTGAGTTAAGGAAAGTAAAAACGTTGCTTGCCGAGCTTTGTGAACTGCTACTGCAACACACTGAATGTATCACAGTTTTATCTTTATCAGATTTTCACTTGAGCCAAACTCTCACTTAACTCATTTAACTCTTCTGCATCTCATATTGAATTTCTTTAGATTGCTGATTGCGTTTTACTTTTCAGTTCACCTGCTTGTTAAGGTCACATTGTGACTTTCTCGTTCGAAGGAGTTTTCATTCTAATTTTCTTCTCAGGCGCTCACTTCCGCCTGTAGCTTTAACACAGCAAAGCATTACAGGGAATTAAAAACCACTGGGGTGCCAGAGTGTTAGAGCAAGATAAAGTGTTAGGAAGGAGACTGCGGTAGATGGGAGGAGATGGGGGGGGGAGGACACACCAACCATTATGTTTCATATTTTTATCTGATTGGATGAATAATGCAGCAAAGTATATTTTGTCGCATTAACAGATTCTTGGGCAGTGAAAGACAGGGGGTTCGAAGAACTGGATGTAGAATGCTGATACAGAGGGGATATACAACAAATATTAAACGACATTTTCATAGAAGCCAAAAGAGTGGATATTTTGTATCAAGTAAAGGGGTCATGAGAAGATGTCTCTCTAGCTGCATTCTGGGAATTCAAGGAGAAAAATGGACAGCAGTGCCAACAACTTATGTTCTTTTCTTTTCCCTTAGTGCATGAGCATGTGTGTGTGTGTGAGAAATAGAGAGCGAGTATTTTTGGATTTCTCACACAGATTTCGCAAGATTCACTAACCGGATTCTCTCCTTTCTGATTTTTCATGGCAGGCTCACGGAATCAATAGTTAATCTCAACCACGAACCTCTGCACCTTAGTCAAGACCAGAGAAACATTTAGCTCATGTCATGTATTCAATGCTGCACAGCATGTATTATTCATGTTATATTTCTTGCAGGAAAGTCTCACAGTCTAGATGCATGTGACAGGCCATTTTAATGACACCTTTATGAAAATTTGATGAGTGTTCATATTGTCCCTGTCACAACGTTGGCTCGTGCTTTCATGCTCCTTTGACAATATGACAGTATACAGGATATTATCCCGCTTCACACGCAATGTCTATATTGCGCTCTCATTGGATAACAAGCAGGAGAATACTTGAAACCGTTCTTTGCTTCTTTATATCCGTGTGTGTTTACGCAGGCCCATGTGCTTGCTCTCAGTATGTGTCCATCAAGAGTGCCAATGTTTGTCTTGGGAATGAATGTACCCTCAGAAACATAAAATAGCTTCTTTTTATGACTTGTCAGATGCTCAGTCACTCGGACACTTGTGGCCGTCCTCATTCTGCTATGGCTAAGTTCAATATCCCATCTGTCACAGCTGGTTCTTTTTGTCTAAACAAAGGCTGCAGATGCGGCCCTGTGCTGTAATTTGATTAGGACTATTGAAGCAGCAGGGTTGGATTGCAGCACGGGGTAAGTGCCACGTCCAGGAAATGTTGTTGGTGAACCCACCTGTGCAAGTTTTGATATTAGAAGAGAGAAACTGTCTAACCATGACAGCTGAACTCATTAGCACCATTCAAAGGGTTTGTATTTGGCATCTCGGGCCTTTATAAGAATTATATTTATGGTATGGTAAGGAGAATTAAAATCCTATGTATGAACACTACTAACTGTTAATCCATAACAACCAGGGATAAGGATTTGAGTCACACAGTTCTTACCGGCTTAAATGGCTGTGACTGGCAACTCAATTCTGACTTAAAAGCCTATAACTTGTAACTCAACCCTGAATTGTAGGCTTATAACTTGCAACTTTACCCTGACTTTAAAGCTTATACCATAACTCTCAACTTAACACATAGTTAAAGCTTAAGACTTGCGACTTGGCTCTAATGGCAAAACTTATGACTTGGCTACATTTGAAACAGGTACTGTTGGGCTAAAGTATTAAGGATTAATTTAGCTTAGCCTGCTGCTCTCCTATAACCAAAGACGGAAATAGGTGCAACCAGACGTTAAATGCATGCTTGAGCATTATGATATAAATATATGACTCTAATACATTTAATTCATTATTTGATTCATTTAATACCTATTAACTTCTTTATCTGAGCCCAAAATAATCTTCTAGTTAGTGCTAGAAGTATAGGTATCTCAGTGTTCTGATTACTAAGTATTTCATCTAAAACAGTTTCATGTTAAACTTTGATTATAAAAATGACTGTCCTACAACAGAGGCTTTTATTAAGCCTATAATAATCAATTATTTTGTTAGCTTAAAAGTTTTTATGGTTTTAAACCTCTTGTCAGAGGTTTCATTTAAACATGTCGCCTTCAAACATGTCTGATGTACTACACCATTAGCTTAGGAAACGATTTCTATTAACCATATAAATAAAGTCATGCACTTTTACTGCAACATACTTTCTTACAGAAGAACTAGTGTATTTGATGGTCGAAGTTGATGGTCAGTGTAACAATATATAATAATAATAATAATAATAATAATAATAATTATTATTATTATTATTATTATTATTATTATTATTATTATTATTATTGTCATAAGTAGTAGTAGTAGTACTAGTAGTAAGGACTCTGATTACTGGCTACTCTAAATACTGCAACAGACATGCAGCAAGGTATTACAGTAGTCAAATCTAAAGGTAATAAAAGAATTAACTAGTTTTTCTGCGTCATTTATCAACATTATGTTTCTTAATTTAGCAGTGTTTTTGCGATAGAAATAGGCTGTCCTAGTAATATTATCTACATGGGCTTTGAAGGATAGACAGGCCTCAAATGTCACACCAAGGGTTTTCACCACTGTGTATGATACAACTGAAAGGCCATTGAAAATAATTTTATATGCAGAAAGCATGTGACCTTGTTTCTGTCTTGTCAGAATTAAATAGTAGTAGGTTAATGAGTCTTTATTGATCACATATACTGTACATTAGAGCACAGTGAAATTCTTTTCTTTGCATACCCTATCATGATAGGAAGATGGGGTCAGAGTGCAGGGTCAGCCATGATACAGCACCCCTAGAGCAGAGAGGGTTAAGGGCCTTGCTCAAGGGCCCAACAGCAGCAGCTTGGCAGTGCTGGGGCTTGAACCCCCGACCTTCCAATCAGTAACACAGAGCCTTAACCACTAAGCCCCCATTGCCCCGTTACTCAGCATTCAGTGTCCAATGTTCATTACACATTCCTCAAACTCCTTATTAAGCTGGTATCTAGTTTATGCAGATTTGTGTTATTTGAAAGATTTGAATATATTGCAAATGCTATTGTATATCTTGGGACTCTGGACTCGACGTCTTGAAGACGACTTCTTGTAACTTGACTCGGACTCATAAAATATCTCATAAACTAGTCTAATAATGGCATACTTTATGCCATATCACAATCACTTCATATACTGTATATTTGACTTTCACAAGTCTAATATTATATTTGTTTGTTTTTTTAACTACAGGTGTGCTGAGCCTGCCGGACAGCCTGAATGTACACCATGATCAGCAAAGAGGGGGGAAGAATGCAGAAGGTCATGTCTTTACCCAGGCTGAACTGCGCACCATTGAACAATCTCTCCTGGCCACCCGTGTGGGAAGCATTGCTGAGCTAAGTGAGTCTGTGTCTGTATATTTGTGTTTGTGTGTGTGTGTGTGTGTGTGCGTGTGCCTGTAGTTTGATCATCATCATCATCATGATGCCACTATGCAATGCTAATGCAGTAACAGACTATTAGACGTGATTATAATGGTTATAATGAAAGAAAAGCTATAACCACAGAAAAATATTGTCAATATATTCCAAAATATAATGATTTATTAAAGTAATACTCTAGATAAAGAAATACTCTAATTACCACTGGTAATAATTTCATAATGTGTCCTTTCACTGAGGGAGAAAAAAGAGGAGAAAAAAAAACAGTTTACTAGAAGCTCATTTATAATGGAAGCCAATGGTTTTTTGAGTTTTGTCAATACATTTTTTAAAACTATAACCATACACTCAAGATGGCATGGGTAGCATTTCCACCTCACAGCTCCAGGGTCACTGGCTTGGTTATGGGCCTGGTTTACTGTCTTGGTGGAATTTAAAATGTTCTTGCTGTGTCCATATGGATTTTCTTTGAGTTCTCCAGTATCTTCTGACCTTTAGGATAAAGTAGCCAAAAGTTTGGGGACAACTGACCATCACACCCATATGTGGTTCTTCTCCAAACGGTTGCTACAATGGTGAGAGCACAGAATTGACTAAAACATATCTGTATGCTGTAACATTAAGATTTACCTTCACTCGAACTAAGGTCCAAACCTGGTTTGTTAGTGTTCGACTGGAAGATCTCAAGTGGCCTGCATAGAGTCCTAACCCCAACCCCACTGAACACCTTCGGGTTGAATTGGAACACTTACTACATATCAGGTCTCCTCACCCAACATTAGTGTCAGACCTCACTATTACTCTTGCGGCTGAATGTGCAAACCACATGTGCAGCCACCTGCAACCATGCTCCAAAATCTAATGGAAAGTCTTCCCAGAAGAGATGAGGATAACAGCAAAGTAGGAATGAATCTGTAATGTGATGTTCAACAAGCACATATAGTAAGTAAGTGAGTAAATTTTAACTCTAGAGCACGTCGACCAATCTGACCAATACCATATGGGTGTGATTGGTCAGGTGTCCACATACGTTTGGCCATGTCGTGTATTAGGATGAGACAGACTTGAGAGAATAGCTTACCAAAGTTGGCCTTTTGTATTTCAAAAGTCAAGCAACTCAGAAACCAGAAAGATTTTTAGAAACATATGCTTTCCCCCAGAACCACTAGGCTGGAACTTTTGACTTTTGACTTTTATGTGACTGTAACATAAAACACATACCACATTTCCCATAGAAAAAGGTGTCCCATCTCTGAAAAGATTAATTAAACACATTTATTCTAATTTAGAGTTAAATACCTGCACAAATTCCTGCGACCACCCTTAGAATATCAACTACCTTAAATATACCATGTAAGTGAATTTCTAGTAAATGGGTTTAACATATTTTCTCTGTATTGGGAAACGTCAAAATATTCACAAATGTGGTAGTCAGAGCTTAAGATAAAAACTCTGGAAATGTCCTTTTATAGTACATCAGACCAAGGCAGCATGGGTAAAATAGGAGCTCAGTATAGAATAATATTAGATTTAGACTAATCCATTGCTATGACCGACAATTTGATTTTAGCAAGCAAATCATATTGCATTATCATTTAGAGCAGTAGACATTAAGGTATTTATATACAATATATTTGAAATCCTACACATAAATACTGGATAGTGTATGTAAGTAGATATTAGTGTGATAAAAATTCTCCTTCCAGTGCACCCTTATGTGAACCGTCTGAACTATTTGACATCTGGATGATCTATTGAGGTATTGGCTGTTTTTAGACTGTTGTGTGGGTGTAGGAGCCAGTGGTCAGCAGCTGGAAGGTCCCACCCAAATCAGAGCTGGGTGTGCCTCTTTTTAGATGGATTGTTTTCCAGCTAGAACACACCACAGTTGAACAGATTAAAACCTAGTTGTGTATTTGTCTTGGTGGTAGTATGTAACAGCTAAAAAGTTCAGCTTGTGTATATAGACATGGTAGACTGCATTTGATAAAGATCTGTCAAAAACACCTGGGAGTGCAGCCATATATTCAGTCAGATACTCAAGATGGTACTCATGCAAATTACAGTTAGAAAGTGACCTCTCTGTAGCTCATTAGTGTGTTCTGTGTCGAGGCAGAAAGCCCATCACACTCGTTCCACTCACCCACATATGCTGGCTGGACAACAATGGTTCAGTTTATGACTGTGTATACACCGGCAAAACCCAGCTGTGTGTGAACACTGTGGAAATGAATAGCTGAGATAACAAAAATCAGATTAATTACTAAAGTTTGTTGGCAAATATTTTAGTTGACTTGTCATGCTATACAAAAAACTATCATAGAAAGTAATTACAGGAGGTATCTACCTTAAAAAGTCTAGGAGTCCAAAAATGTTTGGATTTTTATGCAATACAGGAATAAAAGAAGATAGAAGGATGGGGTAGGAGTGTCAGAAAAACAGTGTGCTATCAGTGTGCTAAATGCAATCATGTGCTTTGAGTCAGAAGATGAATGTTTTTGCCAATTTCGTTGGATCTAGCCTGAAAACCAAGAAGTAGTGAAATCGATGACTTTCTGTGGGAGGATGGAGAGATGGAGCAAAACAGAACAGATAGATAGATAGATAGATAGATAGATAGATAGATACTGTGGGTGAATTATGTCAATATGAAGTGCGGTGATGTGCTTTTGGTCAGCCTTTGAATTTTTACATGTTTATGATAATTAAGGAATATAAAAATTTATGAGCTTCTGTGGGATGAAAAGGTTGATGAGTTTATGTTAAGAGTTAAGAGAAGTGGCTGAGTACAGCATGAACACTGGAGCTACTACACTATAGGAGCAAAAGAAATTTAGACATTTGAAAAGATCACTATATACTATAAACTGCAGTCTATACATGATGTGAATTGATGCCATCACCATAAATCCTATAAATCCAATCAGCATAATGCACTGTAAATGTACAGTGCCGTCCAGCATTCAGATACAAACCAGTAATAGCTACTGTATAGATAGCTTCCAAAGCTATCTAGATAAACAAAATAAAAAGAAAAAATAATGCACAAATCAGTGTGGATGTTGGTTGGCTAACTGTATTTGCTATATACACTCACCAGAAGCTCCAACAATCTCTGCTACTTCCAAGCCCTATTTTTCTTCCCATTGTCTCTATACACATTTAATAATAAATGACACCAGGATGAAGTGGTTTTAAATGGATATATTTTTTTCCTATTTCTTGTGCATCAAACAGTGAATGGAAACGGATCTCCTGCTAACGTCTTGGTGTCAGATACCACAGCACACCTTCAGATGTCTTGTGAAGTCCATGTTTCAAAGGGTCAGAGCTGTTTTGGCGACACAAAGGGGACCTACACAATATTAGGCAGGTGGTTTTAATGTTATGGCTGATTGGTGTAGGGTAACTTGGATACTCACCCAATAAATGACCTAATGCTAGAAATGTAATGCTAAGTGACCATGCACTCTTATCCCAGCTTCCTAACATATGTATATGTGACAATAAAGTCTGTCTTCTAATATTAGCTGGCTTGCTACACTAATGTTAGATAGCTAGTTGCCAATTTAATATGTTGAAGTCTATAGGATTATACGGTTTCAAGTCTATGGGAAGACAAGCAAAGGATGAAGAAATAATGCATAAAGGAAGGCCAAATGTGTGTGCTCACACGTTTGGTAGTTTTAGCTTGAAAGATGTCAGAAATAGTGGGAAAATGGATGGGTGGAAGAATGTTTCTGTATGAAACTGGTGACATTAGTATTACTGGGTTCCATCTGGGTTAAGAATGGATGGGGCCCTTATAATGCTAAGGTCACAAACTATATGAAAAATAATGTTTCTCAGGAAGAAGAAGGAATGAAAGGAAAACCAGTTAATATTGGCAGTCTAAGTCACTGCAGAAAGTTCAGAAGGATACTGCATTATTTGTTGTTTCTTCAGTTCATATGTATAGTTACAGATTTTCAAACAGCTTTCAAGGGCATGGTGCAGCATGCAGCACATTTGCTATTGTGCCAAAAACTAGGTTTAGTATCATTAATAACTGGCCGCTTGTTTTGTCTTCCATTGAAGGTATAATTACAGCAAGGCTTTGTACATTGATTTCAAATACTGAATGGTCTGCTGGGTGTAACTGACGATTAAATAATTCTGCTTCATTTACATACCCAAATTTCTTGCTTATAAAACTACATTAATTGTAATGAAGTGTCATAATGTGGCCTTATGTTGATGATGAGCTAATGCTAAAAGCATTTTAATAATGTAGTTGGCATATAAGCCTATGGTAGAGGTGTGCATAGGACTGCACCCCCGAGTTATTTTTGCATGTGCTCATCTGCAATATTTTGTAATGAACTTAGTTGGTGATATTTTTTCAAAATAACCAAGAACTGTTGAGATATACATTGAGCTCTGCATTGAGGCCAACCATCACACCCACCTCTGTTTCTCCACAGCACCACTGTAATGTGAATCAATGCTCCAGTTTTACCAAGCCAACATCAGAGCACCTCACATTCTCCATTGCTGCTGTTCCCCTAATGTTCTTCTCAGTCCAGGAAACTATTACAACATGTATCAGTAATCCATACTGCTGAGAAGATCATCTGACACCTGTTCACACGTATTAACACCATACTTTACATTACATATATGACATTTGGCAGGGTTAAGGGCCTTGCTCAAGGGCCCAACAGTTTCAGCTTGGCAGTAGAACTCATGACCTTTTGATCAGTAGCTAAACGTCTTAACCACTGAGCTACCACTGCCCACCAGTGCAAGGACACTTGGTCAGAACATTGTTAATGACCCCATCCATCCAGGCAGTCACCTGTTACGGAAGTTCCCATCAGCCAAGTGCTGAGGGAGCTCGTCGCCACACCAGGTTCTTCATGTATGTTATCATCCTTATCAGCCAAGACCAGTCATATTTCTGACCTCCACAATTTCTCATTTCATCCTTTCCAGAAACTGCCAATTTCAGCAACTAGGATCCCAGTCCTGAAGCACACCTCTACCTTATTGTGACACTAGAATATAGGACAATTGGAGTTTTTGGGACATAATGTGTTTTCAGCTTCTCATTAGAGTCAATTGTACCACTACTTTAGTGTTGACTGCCAGTTTAGACAGACAAATTTAGATGCTAGTTGCCATATGGTGCCCAACAAGATTGTATTTTAGATACCTTATTATTTTTCCCATTATGTTCGGTTTCTCAGACATGTAATCCAGAAATATAATGCTGGCTTTCAGTTCTAAGCTGATGATACTGAGTTGTACTTATTATTTTGGCCAGCTTCAACAGCACAGCTATATAAAAGCTTGGATGAATAGAAACATTCGTCTTCTAAATTCTTATAAAAATGAAATGTTTTCCTGAAATAAAGTGCTGGTCATTATTATTATTATTATTATTATTATTATTATTATTATTATTATTATTATTATTATTATTATTACTATTAGTAGTAGTAGTAGTAGTAGTAGTAGTAGTAGTAATAATAATAATAATAATAATAATAATAATAATAACGTTGTTGTTGCTGTTTCATTCTGGCATGTGTGTTTGTCCAGCCTTTTTGAATCTGTTTACTAATGAGAGTTTATCCATCTACTGTAATTATCCATCATAATTCAGCATTGGTTCTTCTTAGAGGTTTCTGTGGTCAAAGACACATGCTACATAATAAGACCAGTAAATGCAATCCAGTGTGAAGCTCTTACCAATAGGGACTATCAGTTCCATGCCGTGGCTTTCATACACTGTTTAGGTCATACTATTACTTTTTTAAGGAAGCACCGTCTACTGCTAGCCTCCTGATTATTTTTAAACAGAAACAAAAAGCAGTCATGGTTAAATGGACTGTAACATACTAAAGGCTAATATCATGTATTATCAGGAATGCTGTTGCCATAGTGATAGCTTTTTGGGGTTTTTTTTTTTTTTTTTTTTGGTTTTTAGTTTTATTTTTTGCGTGGTTGTGGATACATCCCTGTGTGTCGTGTGTGTGGGTGTCTGCATGACTATATGTAGTAAATTTGTGTCTAGAGCTCAGAGACAACTAGTCTTTATTCCCTCTGGTACAAATGTGCCTTAAATTATCTGTCTTCCTCTTCTTTTATTTCTAAAGAGGATTCACATTATTATGTGTGCTTTCAAGAGCTTTTTCATCAAAGCAGTCTCTCAATTCACTAAAACCATTTGACTTAAAGCCCTTCTTAGTCACAAGATGGCAGTGACTAAGTCTTCCAAGTATCCTCCTGTGGTCATGCATACAGATTGAATTGATTTAAAAATTTGGCTAGGAAATCTGGTCTCATATGGACCTTGTTAATTAAGAGCTGACTGGATTTAACATGCATTTTAGCAAACTAACAATAGAACAATGCTTCTGTGTTTGTCATATCAAACATGCTGGCTATGTTTCAAATACTAGGCATTATATAAGGAATAAAACATGTTGGGGGCATGCATTTGTAGGAAAATAAGAAACAGTGGGGTGATATGATGCGGCTAGTAGCAAAGCAGATTATTTCCCAAAGTGTTTTATTACTCTTATAACGCAGCAATTTGCCAGCAGTTATATATATATATATTTTATTTATTTAAAAAAAAATACAATTAATACTCTAGTTGCATTTATTGTGGAAAATCCAGGAAACAAGTTAGTTTCTGTAATCACTTACATTAAAGCAGCTATGAACAGTCACCATCACATCACCATCCTCTCCTTTTCCTCTCTTGACATTATTAAGACAAAAAAAAAAAGTCTTTTTCCAATTTTCAGTTGCCGGGTTTCTGTGAGCCTGTGCCCACTGTAGCCTCAGATTGCAGTTCTTGAGAGGTGCAGACCCTGATGTGGTCGTTTGCTGTTGTAGTCCATTAGCCTCAAGTTGGCATGTGCTGTGCATTCTTAGATGCTTTTCTGCTTACCACAGATGTAAAGAGTGAATATGAGTATATGAGTTATTGTAGGCTTCCTATTAACTCAAACCAATAGTAGTGGAGGGCACTGTAAATATTTATATATATAATATTAGTATATATATATATATATATATATATATATATATATATATATATATATATATATATATATATATATATATATATATATATATTATATTTTCTTAGGTCTATTTTGTTCAAATGTAATCAGGTTCAGCTTGCTTTGCTGTGTGATATTGGTGAGCCATATGAAATCACAAAATATTAATTCTTTCTCCATGAGCCATAGTGAGAAAAGGTCACTCACTGGCAGAGGCACCCGTAATAGAAAAATCACAAATATTGCGTGCTACATATTAAATTACAACCCACTCTTTGACTCAAAATGATTAATAATAAAAACACCAACAGAGAATTTTCCTCGTCCTGAGCCAGAACTCGAGATGGCTGCACCAGGAAAGTGAAAACAAAATAGCCATGTGATTTAATGAAATAGGAAATATGCGGGGTAAACAGGAAAAGAAGGGAGTCTTAAAACAAGGCACAGTTAGACACAGTTAGACTAAATGCAGAAAATATCTCAAGACTGGTGTCTACAGCCCTTATAACAAACATTGTCACAAAATGTAGTCTTTTCGTTAAAAATGGGTTAATTAGACAAAAAACAGTTTTTCTACATTTTGCAGTACAGGGTGTTGATAATGATTATCTTAGTATTAGTGTAGCCACTCTGCTATCTCTCATTTCTTTCACCATTTCACTAATTATGCTGATTAAATGAAGTATCTAAATCACAAGGAAGATTAAAGTCTGTTGGAGTTTTATGGCTGTGCATGCAACTGGAATTAGAGCCAGTGTGCAATATGTTATCAAGCTTTTTGTGGAATTATTGTAATTTCCTTCTTTGGTATTGTTCAGGTTCCTTCAGTAGCACTGCATCCATCGAAGTTCAGGTCAAGGTTATGCTCTGGAGTTTCTTATGTGTGTGTGTTTGTGTGTGAACCCCACCATGGTAACCTCTACACAATGATGATCTTAGCCATTTGTAATTGATTACATTCAGCTAATTCAGTCCAAAGTAATTCAGCTCCAGTTTACAAAAAGTAATCAGTGTTTTGTTGACCTATGTGTACGCTGGCATGAAGTCAATCACCCCTCTGTTGTACAAGTGGCAGCAGGAGCTGCAGGGCTCTGGTTTTTGGCTCCGCGCCCAGAAGCTTCACCCCCCCTGCTATGGTGACAGTTTACTCCACAGCAATACTTGCACATATTCTGTTAATAATGAAATGTACACCGTAAATGTGTTTAATAGTGACTCAGTGGACTGGAGTTATTTATAGCACACGTCGCTATGTAGAAGACATAGAGTAAGTAAATACAGTTAAGTGCAAAAAGAATTTTACTTCTATTTTACAAATGGTATATATTATGATTATTATTATTTTGAATAATAAATAAATAAATATAATAGAGCTACAAAAAATGTGAGTGTACCCTGCAAGAAGACTACAATCCAAGACAACCAAGAAAATAGTTTGAGAAGAGCCAAACCATGACCTTCGTGATCTGCATACTTCATAGGAAGAAGTCAGTGTATGACATCTGGCAGAAAAACAGACAAAGATTGGACAGATATGTCAGGAAAAGTCAGTGGTGAATAGTACTGAGAGGCTCTTAAACTTGGAGAGTAGGATGGAGGCATTTCTAAAGACATTTTCTAAAGCCATTTTATAAAAAGGGGTTGCCTGTAAGCATAAATTGCATGATTTTAATGCAAACTTTAATTAACAGTTAACATATATTTTTGTTACTTGTGATAATGAGGGAACAAACACAATGTCTTCATTCATTCATTCATTCATTCATTCATTCATCCTCAGTTAAAGCTTTATCCTGGTCAGGGTTGCAGTGAATCTGCAGCCTATAACAGGAACACTAGGCGGAAGGAGGGAAGGAATACACCCTGGATGAAACACCAGTCCAACGCAGGACATCAAACACAGTCATACAAATATACCAGCATGTTTTTGGGAAAAGGTGGGAGGAAACTGAAGAACCCTCAAATATCTTACTCACAGAGAGTAAAACAGGCCTGATAAGAACCTGGAGCTTTGAGGCAGCAATAAATTCACTGACTCTATTTTGTCCTAAGGGAATAAAAACTTCAACTCAACTGTAAATCCAGTAGAACATTTGCATCTTATTTTCTTTATTTCTGTCTTTTCACTACTTTTTTCATTATCTAACCCTATCCCTAACCCTGGTACTCAATAGCTCAATACAGTAGCTATGGTCAGATTTGTGATTAAAAAGCAAAAAAAAAAAAAACATATATAAGAAATATATCGGAGCAAAGCGAGCCATCTCAACAGCTTTAGTCTTTAGTGAAACTGTCAGACAAAGCTTTTAGGGTAGTTCACAGCAATGCTGAACATTTCTTCTGTGGATGGATTGAAGTCATGAACAAGTTCACAGGTTGTAGGGATGTAGAGGATTTTTATAGTTGATATGTGTTGTATAGTACATTGGTTTGGTCTTTTTTTCATTGTGGTATAATAATATCTCCTTCAGGAAGTCTTGACCCTGTTCACAGCTATTCATTTGCTTCTGTAACATTTGCCAGAGGTACAAACATATCTGACAAAGAGCCCCCTGGATAAATGAAAGCCTAATAATGGGTGAGTGAAGAAGTAGGGAAAGGTGTGCTTTATATTATTTCAATTTCAATTTATTTTTTTTTTTTTTTTTTTTTTTTTTTTTTTTACTGTTTTTTGTCTTATTAATAGCTTTTTCATGTCTCATTTACTGGATTGGATTTAATGTGAATTTTCAGTAGCTTATATAAAACAGTGCATATCAACTGAGAATAGTTAATCATAAACATGACTAATTAGGTTTACTATTATTATACTATTACTATACTATTTTTTTCTCACTGAGAATAGAGGTTGACTGTTACTATTCATTACTGTACAGTCCCCTCGAAAGGAACTTCGATTATTTTCACTGTACATTAAAGAGATTTCAGCTTTCATTTCCTCATATTTACATCTAGATGTTTTAAAAAACTAAAAACATGGCACATTTGGTGGCAGACCACCCAATATTTAGGTGAGGAAAAGTAATGGAAAAGTGAATAACACTTAATATTTGGTTGCATATCCCTTGCTTTCAATAACTATATCAAGGCTGTGACTCACTGACATCACCAAACTGTTGCATTCCTTTTTTGTGTTGCTTTTACAGGCTTGTAGCGTAGCCTCTTACTGTTGTTGTTTGTTTCGGGGGGTTTCTCCCTTCAGTCTCCTCTTCAGGAGGTGCAATGCTGCTCAATTGAGTTAAGGTCTGGTGATTGACTTGGCCAGTGTAAAACCTTCCACTTTTTCCCTCTTATGAAGTCCTTTGTTGAGTTAGCAGTGTGTTTTGGGTCATTGTCTTGGTGCTTGATGAAGTTCCTCCCATTTACATTGAATGCATTTCACGGTAAATTGGCAAACAGATTGTTCCTGTAGAGTTCTGAAATCATTCTGCTACTACCATCATGAGTTACATCATCAATAAAGATTAGTGAAACCACTCCAGAAGCAGCCATGCAAGCCCAATGAGCAATGACCAGTCAGCTTCAAAATGGCTTGATTTTCTCCCATAGACAGCTCTCTGGTCTTCATGTTGGTTTATCCTTTTTAACAACAAATGCAGTCTTCACAATCCATATAACAGGACACACCTGGGCAGCAAGAATCACCTTACATGTTCCAGTATTTTTGATCACTTAAAAAAGATGGATGGGATCAAACAAATGGTGCATTGGCAAATTGTTATAGAATAAGTGGAAATATAGATTTGAAGAATGCTGTTTTTGGAAAATAATCAACTTCAGGGTGGTAATAGTAACTCCACTTCTTGTCGTGTGGAATTACACCATTGTGTTGTTGATTATTTTCCTATAACAGAATGCCCCATCATGATCTATTCTTTACTTAAATAATTCGACTTTAAATGTGAGGATTCATTCTCAAAATAAAGGAGCCTTTAAAAGATGCAGCTTTTAGCAGGCAAAAGAGAACATCTTTTCATTTTCCACATCTCATAGAAAAAAATTCTTTTACATAATTCAATAAAATGAGGGGTTTCACCCTGGATTCTTTCCTTCCAGTGTTCGCATGCTGAATGAAAGCTTCTTTGTTCACATCCTGGCCCTGATTTACATCTATATAGATGATTTTAAAGCACTTGCCCAATGCTCTTCAGACAGCCTGAAATAGCACAGGTCAACAGACGACTGGACGAATCATTTTACTGTTAATTAGTCATGAAGAGTAGTGGGAACACTTTGGAATCGGATTCAATCCCCAAGAATGAAAAACAGAGCCTCTCCCTTCCTCTCTGGTGGAGGTCGCTGACCATCGCAGGCAATTGAGTCTTCAGTTTCATCCTCTTTACTTCACAGCTTCCTCTTACATGCACAATTTCCTACAAATCGACCATGACAAATGTACTAGGCAGAATCCAAATAGTAAACCATCACCCGAAGGCTGCAATATCCTGCAGTCTTCCGTGGGATGGGATTTTAAATTAAGTTTTGGTTTTTTTAGTTGAGGTACATGTAGAAATACGTCCTCATGGTTGAAAGTGCTATGGTTTGGTAGTTTCATTAAAACAAAAAGCATGGTAGAACAATGGTTACAGATTAACATATGAACTAATCAGACAGGAAATACTGTAGTCTGATATTGTAGATGCTAAGAGAATAGACATGAATTGTAGAGGATCTGATGTCTATTCCTTTTACCTTTAAGCACAGAAAAGAATAAATTGAGTTTTATTTCATTTGATTGGTGTTTAGGTATTTTAATGTTATAATGGTACACTGCTGAAAGGTGCAATAGAACTCAGCTGGAGCGTTTCAAATTATCCAAGATCTTCCTTCATAATAGTGTTTATCCCAAAATAATAAATAAATAAATAACAGTGTCAAGCTTCAAAGTCTCCCCAACTTGCCTTCTCTGACAAGCAGAAACATTTCATAACTTATGTGTGTGTAGTAGGGATGTACCCAAATATAAATACATTATTTCTATTTCTATTTATTGTAGACAATCTTTTAGAAAATCTGAGATTCTTTTTTTTTCATTTAAAATTGAAAAGAAACAGAAGGTTTTGCAAATGTGAAAGAAAATAAAATGAAAAGCATTAAAAGATTGCATATTTAATATGAAACATTCTGCACTACTTATAGGTCCCTATCCAAATGTAAGCAAAATGTAATATTGAGCATGTTAATTGCTTTGTACAAAAGGTCAGATTTTCCTCATGCCTAATCTCTTCTAGTGAAGCATGTGTTCAGGCGACACGCAGATGGATTTGATCTGAAATGAATCATAAGGTTTTGTGGAGTCCTTGACAGCTTGAGTACACACTGTCATTAAAGCAAAAAAAAAAAAGGGGGGACGTACCAAATACTATGAAGTGATAAAATTCATGTGTTGTCAATAATATCATATGTAAGGAAAATTGTTGTAGAAAAGAAAGCAAAATAGAAGCATTTTCATTTGTACTCTCAGACTTTTGGACACCACTGTAAATACAAGTATGAATAGGATGCACACTGTATTTATTTATTTATTTATTTAAGAAAGCATGACAGAATGGTTTACAAGGCATCTAACTGAGACCAGTGTGTATAGGGATTGGAATCCAACAGACGACAAAATGCAAGGTTTTTACTTTCACGTGGGTGCAAACAAATGTTCAGAGATGAGGCTCAAATAAAGACCAAAGTCATTAACATGAAACTGCAGCTACTAATTTATTAATATTTAGAACCAACTAGGTACATTCATTAGGTAGGTACAAACAAAAATATTAACTTCTTGATTAAAATTAATACAGGTATGAATATTTGGAGCATTAAACAGACACAGATACAGTATTATTGCACTACACCTGTATTGTGTAGATTTATTTATCTAAGCTGGACCTCTACCACTAGATATTTTCTTATTCTTATTTCTTATTTCTGGTTCCGTGAACTCTTACAGATGATCTTTCTCTAACAATAATAAACATTACATTGAAAATGAATTGCTAAACAGGAGTATAGTATGGTCTATTTTAGAGAGTTTTGCTGTAGAAGACTTCAAACCTGCAGCTGATAATTATCCCAAAGCAAATGTGTGTGTGGACTCTAAAACAAATGACCATGACAAATGATATTGCAGTTGTAAAATGTGACTGGAGGCAACGGCAGAGCTGAAAAATTCAATTTACTCTTCCATCATTAGTAGGCCTTCACGATATGTGCATTCTTTATGTGATACACACACAAGTAAAGATTTGTGAACAGATGTGGGATGGTTTAAAGATTTCATACTGCAAAAGCTGTAGGTATTACTTCTATGCAAATGTTCAAACAGATAAGAAGTAAGTGTCAAGTCTTGAAACTCACATCATAAATCAACTCCCAAATTTGAGCTCCAAACAAGTCAGAACCATAGTTAGTGCCTGTGAATTATTGTAGTATATTACCTTTATTATGAGGCACTACATGGGGAAAAAGATTTAAAAAATAATAATAAAAAAAAAAACCCATGTAATTCTTTTTTTAATTATTTTTCAGTATAAGTACTTACTTTAAGTAGTCGATCGCTGTCTCCTTTCACATGCTACTACGTATTCACTCATTTATAAATTCATGTGGTTTGGAACACACAGTTACCATTAAATTAGCAGCTGTCATTGAAAACAAATACAATTGGGGTCATACGTTTACATACACCTTGCAGAATCTGCAACATTTTTAATAATAATTAAAAAAAAAAAAAGATTATGAGGGATCATAAAAATTGCATTTGTGTTGTATTTAGTACTGCCAAATGAAGTTAGTATTTTGTTTAAAGATCTTATTTTTTTCATTTAGTACTGCCCCTCAGAAGCTACATATACATGTTTCCCAGAAAAGAAAATAATAATAATTTTCACGGATCATCCTGTTCAAAAGTTTACATTACCCTGGCTGTTAATGTATCGTGTTGCCTTCTTGAGCATCAGTGAATGTTTACGCTTTTGTAATAGTCGTGTACGAGTTATTTTCTCCTATAAAAAGCCTTTAAATTTGAAGTCTATAAAAAGTAGTTATGAAATGACAAACAACCTTGAGTGGCGAATTCAGGCTCATTGTAGAAATCGCAATAACACACAGCCCGTCAGGATTTCCACAGTAAAAGCTACGGTCATTTTCTTTCATCATGCCAGCTCCATCTGTGTCCTCTTGTGATTACTGATGGATATTCGCATAACACCATAAATCCTGTTCCACCTTGAGGAATAAACAATAGTGTGCAATATTTCATCAGAAAGTGAGATTTAGAGACTCTAAAGTAAGCAGAGCTGCAGAGCTGCAGAGCACTGATCACTGTCTGGCCCCGCTGGTGCGGCTGTACAGGGCTTCACTGTAGGAGATGTCACAGACTGGTATGAATAAAACATGAGTCGAGCTCAGACACCAGTACCCCTGGCTGCTCCAATCAGGGTTTATGGTATTGACATGCTCTTTTAAATGTTTCTATTTGTAATCTGATACAGCCATCTGGTCCCTATCGTCTGTTTCCTAATTATGTCTAAACAATGGGAAGTGTGTGTATATTCACACTAATTGATGTGAGACTGTGCACCTTAGTGTAAATGTTTCACAAAGTGAAGTGGAGAAAAAGAAAAGATTTTGTGGCAGGCCTATTATGAATATTATTTTTTTAATTATTAATGGCATCCATTTTGGATTAGTAAAAAAAATTTGGGACATTTTTGCAATTGCTAAAAATATTTTTTATTTCTATACCATAGTGCCAGTGAATTCTTGAATCTGATTGGTCATAAGGGTGTTGATTAGCAGCCACGCTGACAGTAGTGACGGCTGCAAGCTAAATATTAATATATTAATGTGCTCCTTCTAATATATCATCATTGCTCAAGAAACAGATAACACAGGGCCATGTTTGGCCCTTATGTATGATAGACATGCCACATAATCTAAGACTAATAATAAACAGAGCATAATGTTATTTAACAAGGAAAACATTAATAACAGTTGATATGATGCAGCTTTCTGTAATGAGATGCCTTTTTACTCAGGACCGAGGGCTTTGTGCTTTGTGGTTTATTTTAAACATGGCAAGTTTTTTTTCTTATTAACTTTAAGAGAGAGAAAATATAACGTCTGGTGAGGGAACAGTTGTGTAAAGCTATTCTAAAATGTTTAAGTTAATATTTTACTTTTATTACTTATCATGCCATTAATTGTAACTACAAATGAATAAAAAAATACATGGTGTTATTTGTGAATAAATTACAGTTACTGTGATGTAAGGGGAATAAAACACTTTGGGACATGCTGTTGTTAGAAAATAATCTGATGATGTCATTGATTATGATCTATAACAGCACACTGTGTCATGTCGTGGATTCTCCATCGTAAATGTACGTCAGGATGACACACTGAATGTGTTCTTGGCCTGTGCTTCGTGGAAATCAAGATCTATGGTAGATCAAAAAAAAATTATTACTGTACCACACAACAATACGGGATGTAATTGGGTTCGGTACAGTTCAACACTCAATATTAAACAATAAAGTACAGGACAAGGCAACACATATGCAAGACAATTGTCATGAATTAGAGGCAGATGGATGTAATCATGAGCTTAATTCTTATTAAATTCCATGTTGGCAGGCTTAAATGGTGCCCTATCATTTGGAGAACGCGAAGATGAATTCTGACATTGCTACAGCCATCCATGACCAGGAGCCAAGAGAGAAAAATTGGTCAAGCACTCTGGGTGGGAGGGATAGCATACTCTCTCCCCTGTCAATCACAGCAGCACTAGCCAGTCAATGCCACCAGTGAGCTCATGTATGTGGAAGAGGGTGGATACTGTTTTCCTCTGAGGGTATCATGCTGTCCTGTGATGTAACATGCGTGGCAGTTTGCAAAGATGAGGTTGTCTGGCTTCACATGTCTCAGAGACAGCATGTGTTAGCCTTCCCAGATGGTAGCTGTTGTATGATAAGGGAAAGCTGACTGGTGGGTGGGAATTGGCAGGTGACCAAATTGGGGAGATAAATGAAGGGGAAATTGGGAGGGAAATAGTCCATTCAGCAAGCTGAATCTTCAAAAACAAAAACAAAAAAAACCCCTAAAAAACAACAACAAAAAAACAGGCAAAGGTCAAATTACCGGGCAAACAGAGTAATACAGGACAACAGAATCAAAAACACAGAGAAAGCAGAAAGTTCAACACCAGATAAGCGATTGGGAAATAATGCTCAGACTTGATAAATGACAAGATGGCAAAAATAACAGGAATGAATGAGCTGTTGAAATACTGAAAGTGAATTGAAGATAAACAGGAAACAGATGTGTTAGTGTTCAGGTGAGTGTGAGCGTAGTGCCAGATGGGGCGTATAACCAGATGTGATAACACTACAGACACTACAAGTGTTCTTAACAACATAATAATACTGAAAAGACATGAAGGATTTTAAGTGGATGATAACTAAAACATGTGTATGAATACTGAGGCAGAGAGTGCGAATTTAGCAGAAGAGTATGTGAAAATGTGGAAAAGGTACAGATAGTAGAGAAGCTAGAGAATTAGGAGTGCACAGTACAAAGTACAGTCTGTGCAAACGTTACAGCAGTTCAAACTGAAAGAACCAGGGGTTTACAGCTGTCTCTGAAGAACACGAGGAAAGAAACTGTTTCTAAAGCAGCTTGTTTTAGTTACCAAGCATCTGTATCTTTTACAAGAAGGAATTTCTGGATGTACTTGATGTACAGGGATTGCACTGATGAGAGATCACGTCCAAGGTCTTGTGTACCATCCGTTCAGGTTTCCTCTTGAACAGACTGAACAGAACGAAGAGTGGAATGAAGAGTAAGTTGCCAACTGTTTCTAGGTAAATCATTTGGATGATGATGCAGAGATGGTATCAGATGCTGGGCAGTGAGCACAGAGCTGTGCATATGCAGCGACAGAATTCTTCAGTGGTTTCAATATGGCAACCCCTAAATTACTCACCCACATAAGTAAAAGCGCTCACCTATTTTAACAACACATTTACCGGCTAGTGAGGCATAACCAATGATTCGTCTTCTGTGGATTCCTGGTGAAGTTCCAGGGCAGTTACTAATCATGCCTGCTGTCCTCCAGTTACAATGAATATTACACTGTAGATGCTAAATGATTACACAGATACACAGTGCCACTCAAAAGGGGATGGATTCCCTTTTGAGTCTGGTTCATCTCAGTATTTCTTTTTGATAATGTTGCTTCTGGCTAAAGAAACATCTAAATCTGTATTATTGTAAAGCTGTCTTGTGACATTTGTCTAGTGTTAAGCGTGCTATACAAATAAAATTGAATTGAATCGTAAATATTTGGATAGAACAATTGTTATGAAATGCCTGATCAGTATCAGATCAAATTGAACATAATTTCTGATCCATTCCATGGAAGTATTTTATCACAACCTGCACTGCACCATGCTCCCACCTATCCTCTAGCACTACAGGACTGGCCCCAACATCTCTCACCATCTTCTCTGTTCTGTCACCTAGGTGGTGGAATAAACTTCCCCTACACGTCCGAACAGCTGAGTTACTGGTGGTTTTCAAACAACGTCTAAAGACCTACTTCTTCCTGAAGTAATTAAATTAGGACTTTATTTTTTTTTTTTTAAATGTGTTATCTGTATGCTTTTCTTACTCTATTACCTTCCCAACAGAGTTTTTAGACTGATGGTTTTCCTAGTCTGTGATCTAGTGAACCAGTATCAGGATGTATTTATTGATAGAGACTTTAAAGCACTTCTGTAGGTCGTTCTGGGTAAGGGCATCTGCCAAATGCCATAAATGTAAATGTAAATATTTTATAATCTGAACATGACACGAAATAGATTTAGTACATACTCACAAAGGGCACACTCAGGGGAGAGCACTCACAGACACCCATGATTGGCTACTGTAGCAGTGATTGACAGGAGGAGTACTGTATGCCCTCCGTCCCACCCTGACAGCACAGCCAATTTTGCTTTCTTGGACTCCTGACTGTAGATGACTATGACATTGTCAGAATTCAAACTTGCACTCTCTGGATGATAGGGCGAACCCTTTTTCTGCTGTGCCCCTCGGAAGCACTGCCCTGATTTTTTTTCTTAACTTGTAACTTAATTTAGATCTAATCAGCAGTTGTCTTTATTGCCAGGAAGCAGATATGCAGATCTGCACAGGTAAACAATGGATTTATTAAACAAACTTGCAGGAAAATCCTAAATGTGAGACAAGAGCATAGTCAAAAACCAGGCAATGGTCAGGTGATGAACAAACATGAATTAGACTAGGCAATGGCAAAAACAAAACAAAACATGAAAACCATAACAGGATCAGGAAACCAAATAGACTATCACAATAGAAAGCCTTGGTATAGACTGGTATGAAACACAGAGCATATACAATGCAGTGAACTGTTGTTGAAAGAGTCCTTATATACTGTGTTGTTGTAACTGAGTGACTGAGTTTCAGGTGTGTGTGATCAGTAAGCCAGAACATGAAAGGGACAATCTTTGTGGTTATTGGGTGTTGTAGACAGTGGAAACCATGTTTGTGGGCCGCATTGTGTTCTAGGTATTGTAGTTGGATACCATGTACTGCATTGACATGACATTTAGTAGTTTCATAGTTTCGTAGTTTCTTTATAAAAATAAAAAAATTGCAAATCCTCATTTGTTAGTCACTTTGGATAGAAGAATCTGCTAAATGAATAAAATGTAAACGTACTTCTCAGAAAATAAGTCTCTTTACAAATCTCCATATGACCACCGGGAGGTATATTAAGGGCTTGTTTTTTAACACACAATTTTCTTATCTCATGCAACAGACAACCTAATAAGGCTCCCACAACATTAGTTTCAAGGTCTCTTAGAGAGTTGGGGTTTTTTTGGCGGGGGGGGGGGGGGGGGGGGGGGGGGTTATCAATGATCAATGCCGGTCTAAAGTCAAGTTTCTTTGGCATTGGTGCTATTACAAAACATGCAAAGCATTAGAGTACTAAGTACGGAATAAAACATGACAGGCCACGTTGTTGTAGGAAAATAAAACATGCTGAGGTGCTAATATGGCCTGACGCAAGGTGTTTCACATGGAGGAAAACTTATTAGAATTCCTTCCATAAACTTAAAAAAAAAACATTTCTTATCAGAATACAATCCTATATCAACGTTTATGTTTTTCTTTGTTAAATTAAAAAAAAAAAAAACTTATTTTTTTTCGGATAATTATTTGCCTTAGTTTATGTGGAGCAACCATTATTCAAGTCCCCGTGAGTGAGCTGTTACTATAGAACAATAACATATTAGATTGAGCGCATTAATATAAAAATATTGACCTGTCATTTACATTAAATCAGATATATTTCACAAGAATGAGCAGTAAATATTTCCATCCATAATTATAGCAATGTTCATAGTGCCTTTGAGTGTATTATAACATGAATCTGTTGTTAGTTCATTATATGACATGGCCTTATATTGATAGAACACATTATCAATAAAGATTATTAGACCAACAAGTTTATTATTTCTGGTATAAAGCTACACTGCTTAGCATAAAAGCTTATTGCAAAGCATCAGTGTTACCATTCCAATGGCCTTTTGATCACAATAAACTTGTGTTTAAAATTGCCAGACAAATAAGTATACACTAGCCAGACAGCAAATCTATCAACCAAAGATGGGATGCTGTTAAGCGGCTCCTCACACAACTTAAACATCTTAAAGCACATCACTCTCCCCTGATGTTTTTCATAACTTGGCAACAGAAGCTTGCTGAGAGTCAGTACAGATATTAAATGGATAAGAGTATCACAGTTTCAATAACTGTACAGATCAATATCAGGTAATACACTAGTACACTGAGCTCTAACTGATTTTGGGGAACTGCAGTAGTGTAATGTTCATCAAGGAGACCTTAGATATCGCCATCAAACAGTCCATGCCGCCTGTCACACCAGGGAGCCGATGAAAGGCCAGTGAGGAAGGAAAGGCTGCTTTGACTTTGTCTTTCTGGGCTACTTTGAAGCTCCAGGCTATGAAGGATCACACGATAAGACTGGTCTGGTTTCATCTTTGCTACAGTCCCTTGTTGACACAACTGCTTGGCACAAAAAGTAATGCGACATGCTTTTCCACTTCCAAACCTAGTGCATCTGCTTATTCATTTATTCAATGTATACAGTGTGATATACAATTATTGGGGGCACTCATAAAATGAGCAACATGACTGTATATTAGTTAGTTTTTTTCCTTTTTTTCATTGTTTATTGCAGATGTCACAAAAATGTATCATGTTTAAGGTAGCCTGAGGAGAAAAGTGGACCAGTAGTACTTTTATTTTTGCAATGGCAAATGTACTGTCAGTGTACTGTTTCACAAATTTATATTGTACTTTTAAGGTTTTCATTTGACGCACCCTTGTATATATATCCATCCATACATCCATCTTCTACCGCTTACTCCTTCTTCAGGGTCACGGGGGAACCTGGAGCCAATCCCAGGGAGCATTGGGCACAGGGCAGGGTACACCCTGGACAGGGTGCCAGTCCATCGCAGGGCACAATCACATACACACTCACACACCCATTCATACACTACAGACACTTTAGACATGCCAATCAGCCTACCATGAATGTCTTTGGACTGGGGGAGGAAACCGGAGTACCCGGAGAAAACCCCCGCAGCACAGGGAGAACATGCAGACTCCACACACACATGGCCCCGGCGGGAATCGAACCCCGGAGGTGTGAGGCAAACGTGCTAACCACTAAGCCACCGTGCCCCCCCCCCCGTATATATATATATATATATTTTCAAATTCCTCTCTGTGGGAACTCTTATTGTTGCCTATAGCTGTTTGCATGGGGTGTAAAGACAAGGTTGCATACATGTAGGTTGCACCATGGCATAAATCAATTTTGTACAAAAAAGAGACAGCTGGTTGTTGACGTGCACAAGCCGAGTAATGGATCTAAAAAGACATAAGCAGTTAAAATAACATTAAGCACTATAAAGGGCATAATAAAAAAAAAGTTTAAATCTGAAACAGTTGAAAATATGTCTGGAAAAGGATATTTTGGAGGGTTGAGGGGGGGAATAATTGAATGCTAATGGATAGTAAGGAAAATGGTGCAGAAAGCAAAAAAAAAGCCTTAGAAATCACAGTTTCGGAATGGAGCAGTGTAGTTTATTCTTGGGTTTTTAAGTTCCAACTATTCAAGACCACCTTCATAACTGTTTGATGTTGAGAAGCCTTTCCTGAGAGCATGCCATAAAAAGAAATTCCTGATCTTCGCCAAGGAATCAAAAGGACTACAATTTGGAACTATGTTTTGTGGTCAGATGAGAATAAAATCAATTTTTGGCCTTGAACGCCATATGCATGTTTGGCAAGACAAGTACACTGCATAAAAGGAAAAGCACCTGATACACAATGTAAAATATGTTGGTGAATTATTGATGCTTTGGGGCAGCTTTGTCGTTGGTGGTCTAGATTGGAGGATTGAATTCCACTAAGTAACAGGATGTTTTAGCCCAATATCTGGTTGCATCTGCCAGGAGGTTAATTCTTGTCCATAGTTAGAGCTTTTAACAAGATGATGAGCCAAACATGCATCCAAAAACGTGTGGTCTGAAATAAAGACGGAAGCCCTCATGCACAATTAAAATGTTCATTAAATGAGCTTAAAATGTTCTGCATGGAGGAGTGTCCAAGACCCTCAACAATTCAATTTAATTCAATTCAGTTTTATTTGTATAGCACTTTTAACAATGGACATTGTCCCAAAGCAGCTTTATAGAAATATATCAGGATATAGATTTTAAATGTATGAATTTATCCCTAAAGTGCAAGACAGTGGCAAGGAAAAACTCCCTGAGACGCTATGAGGAAGAAACCTTGAGAGGAACCAGACTCAAAAGGGAACTCATCCTCACCTGGGTGACACCGGAGAGAACGATTACAAATCAATCTTTTCTATAAATGTGCTAATACTACATGGTCAAAAAGTGCGGTTATGTAACCAGGAAAATTCATTACATTTTTTACATGAAGTCTGTTTTGTTGAACTTCTCCACTGATCACTAATGGAGACTTGAGCGCAAAACTGTTTATGGCTATTGCAGTGCTAAATCTATCGTAGCAATTGCAATCCAACTGTAGTTGTCATATCACAGCAAACCAGTGACTCCATTTCCCAGAATGCACCACGAAATACAAACATGGCCAGCAAAGACTACAACTCCCAAACTCACACACAAACACCTTCACCATCACCTGAATTCAAATTAGAGACACCTGCTGCCAATTGTACCTTCACCCATACCACTCCTTTATAGAGACTGTTCACACACAATATCTTTGCGAAGTAAACGTTCAGATGCCATAGTTGCTGTATATTACCAAGCCGTTCCATTGTTTTGTCTATTCTGGTTTGGATTCCTGCCTTACCTGCTCTAGCCTGTTTTCCTGATCACCTGACCACTTTGTTTGTCTTTTGCCTTGCCCTCTGGATATTATAATCTTTATTAAAGCTCTTAACTGCAGTTGCATCCGTCTCCTCCTCCATTACGTGACAGTAGTCAACAAGTATCTTTAACCTTGTTAGACATGACAAGAAAAGATTTAGGGCTTTTATTTTCTGTAGCGGAGACCAGAATTAATTAATTGTATGGGTGCCAATAACATTGAAACCAGTGTTTTGAGAAAAAAAACCCTACTTTAATACTTTAAGAAAACATTTTCTGTGTTTAAATCAACTTTAGCTCAAAATGTCACACCTCTTCTGGTCTTTTTTCTAATCTTCGGTTGTTTCAGTTAGTCTGTACCCATTATAGCCTGACAGGAGTGGAACCTCATGTGGTCCATTGCTGTTTTACCCCATCTACTTCAAGGTTCAGCATGTTGTGCATTCTGGGATGCTTTCAATCACCACATTTGTAAAGAATAGTTATTTGAGTTAGCATATCCTTCCTGTCAGCTTGGACCAGTCTGGCCACTCTCCTTTGACCTCTCTCATTAACAAGATGTTTCTGCTCTCAGAACTGCCACTCACTGGATGTTTGTGTGTAAAATCAGCAGTTTCTACTATACTCAAACCAGCCTTCTGGCACCATTTTTCTTCTTTCTGATGTTTGATGTGATCATTAATTGATTTTAATGCACTGCGCTGCAGCCACATAATTGGCTGATTGGATAATTGCAAGAAGAAGCAGGTGTACAGGTGTTCCTAATAAAGTCATGTGCATGGGTAAATAGAGGTATAGATAGACAGACTCATTTTCATGTCAAAATGGTAAAGCTGTTATACATGTAGTCCTGAAGCAGTTGCCCAGATGTCGTTATTTTTCGGGAGCTATTGTAGGCGGTGTGTGATGATATGCGTTTGTCTACTCTAAAGATTTTTCTTCTATAATTAACCACTGCAGTGTTCTATCTCTCTCACACTGCAGACTTCAGTTGACTGAGCTCAATGCAGCACATAAAATTACTTAGAGAAAGTACACAGCCTTTTACTGTTATAGCTCGAGAATTCTGGACCTGATTGATTCATTGTTACATATTAAAGCTTGCTCACTCTGGGAGGGAAGATGAAAACCCTCAGAGTGTGGGTAAATCAAGACCTTGGAATTATAGTTTTATGTGACGATTCTGTGATTTTAAGATATTGAGCCACAAAGGAAGATTGTGGTTGAAAACCTGTCACATACACCGATCAGCCATAGCATTAAAACCACCTGTCCAATATTGCGTAGGTCCCTGTCGTGGTGCCAAAACAGCTCTGACCCGTCGAGGCATGGACTCCACAAGACCTCTGAAGGTGTGCTGTGGTATCTGGCACTAAGACGTTGGCAGCAGATCCTTTAAGTCCTGTAAGTTGTGTAGTGGGGCCGCAATAGATGGGACTGGTTTGTCCAGCACATCCCACAGATGCTTAATCGGATTGAGATCTGGGGAATTTGGAGGCGAAGTACACACCTTGTACTCTTAGGTATGTTCCTCAAAGCATTCCTGAACAATTTTTGCAGTGTGGCAGGGTGCATTATCCTGCTGAAAGAGGCCACTGCATGAAGGGGTGTACTTGGTCTGCAACAGTGTCTAGGTAGGTGGTACATGTCAAAGTAACACCTGGACGAATGCCAGGACCCAAGTTTTCCCCTCATTAGCATGTTATAGCTGATCGTTATGTATTCAGTGGCATGTATATAACACAGTTATAACATTAACAGGCAGCAATCTCAGAACATGTATGATAAATAAACAATAACGTGATCATTGAATTGTAATGGTAAGTGAATTAGGCACTGTGGATAAAAATGTGTTGTAACAAAAAAAAAAATTCTAAAACTTTTTTTAATTTACTGTTGCTTAACATTGAGCTACATTTGATATCTATGTGTAATGGATCTACGAAGAGAACAAAAATCTTTCTCATATGTATTCTGGATGCATATTCTCAACTTCCTCTGTATTATGTAGAAATATACAGTGGTAAGTGAATATCAGGTCTCCTGGCTCACACACAGCTGAACAAATTTGGCTCACGGGGATCGCCCTTCTGGTGTCATATTCGATGGGGGTGTGATCCGTTCCCCATAATTACACCAACTATTATTGCATTTTGCACAAGAGGCAAGAGGGAGGGAGATCCACCAAGCTGTTCCTGGTGATTAATGTAGGTATGCAGTGAGAGGGCACTAGGGAACGTCTGGTGCATAATTATTGCAAAGAGTCAAGCAGTGTGAATGTTCTCCACTACCCGAATCACTACCCCCTACCTTTCTGCATACAAAACAATCCACAAAAATTATTAAATACAAAAAAAAAAACGAAGATTAAACTAAGAAAAGGTCATATTGTGAATCTATCATTTAGCACAGCTGCTCTGAGGAGAGATAGCAGTAGGGAGGTAGATTTGTAAAGGATGAAGCGTAGCGTGTGTGCCTGCAGAAAAGAGCTTTGAATTTTCCATCAAAAGAGGGCAAACTCTTTTTTTATATATGAAATATATGAAATGATGTATTTTTTGTAATATATATAGCCTCCTAAGGCAGAAAATACATGTGCTGCTTGCTTTGATGTAGCATAATGGTAGTTCAGAAACCTGTAGCATAATCTTTTATTATTCAAATCTTTTTCGTAATGATATCATCGTATCGTTCTGTTTCTTTTGGGTGCGTGCATAAGATTCTCTACTCTGTCCCTACTGTTTTTTTTCCTGTGGATTTATTCTACACTATGTGCAAAATCACTCCAGGGATTATAATTTCACTAATATGAGTTTGCTAGACTCATTCCAATAATTAAAATGTCTATAAATGTCTAAACCCATGTTAAAATGTGCATTATCACCAGCAGTCATTATTAACATAAACATCTGTTAAATCCAAATGCTGACACTTTTTTTATACAGATATTTCAATATCTTACGGCTAAAACCTCCACCATGAAACACATGAAACATGTTTATATCAAAATACTGTATTTGAGATGTATTTAGCGATTCTGGTGTGATTTTTGTTGTTTTTGTTGTCATTTGAATAAGAAGCTAGCGGCTGTGCGGGTCTAAAGTAACAGGAGGATATTGCTGGTGCAGGTACAATGGCGTTTAATAGGAGAAATAATTTATATGATCTCAAACAAAAGCATTAACGGTCCGGTTATTGTACAATATGGGCATGGGGGGGGGGGGGGGTGTGTGTGTGATAATTATGTGTTATGGATGTGACCGGACATGGGCTTAAATAGTTTAGCCCCGGTACACATGGGACTCATTGGCTCTGTTTAATGACATGGCATTCTTTCATGCTATGTAAACAGCTGTCAGTGATAAGCTGTATGGATGTACAGTCTGGGCTAGAAAGAAATTAGGCCCAGCCTATGTTTTTTTCTTATGACTGCCATTGGTGCCATTGTTTTTAGTTCCATAAAAGTAAAAAGAAATCCACTTCAAGCTATTTGTTAATGCCACAGCAAGTAAAATAATGTGGAGAGCAACAATTGAACCTTAGAGAGATAGAGTTAGCCCTCTCTGGGGGCATTGTGGTTTAATGGTTAGCATGTCTGCCTTGCACCTCCAGGGTTGGGGATTTGATTCCTGCCTTGTGTGCATGGAGTTTGCATGTTCTGTCTGTGCTTCAGGGGTTTCCTCTGGGTGCTTTTGGACCTCCCCCAGTCCAGAGACCCCATCCGGGTTGTCCCCCACCTTGTGCCCTGAGTCCCATGGGATAGGCTCCAGGTTCCCCACGACCCTGTGAAGAATAAGCAGTACAGAAAATGGATGGATTGATGGATGGAATTAGCTCTTGCTAGCCCACTTGTACTAGCTAGGCCTGAACGTTGCATAAGTTGTACATGTGAAAGTGCTGGAAAATATGGCATTTGTAGGTCATTTGTAGACAGTGGACTACAACTTATGGTTATATTATTGATCAAGCTGAGCTACTGTAGTAGTACTGCTTCTGTTGCTTCACATACAAGTCAATAGGTAATATTTCACCTCCCTTGCTGTAATGTCTGTAATAGTAATAGACATTTAAGCTTGTTTGACAGATTCAGTGGCTTGTTTCCAAGGTTACACTTTAGGTTCCCAGTGGAAGGTCACAATTTTTTGAGCTGAACCCTGCTGAAGTAATGAGATCAGGTCTTTCTTCTCTACCGCTCCTGCAGTTCTTGACGCCCACCTGTGTGCAAGCTGTTCTGCTACACTGCAACTACATTTCAGTCAAATATGCTGTAACTGCAACTCAGGGGCCATATACTTCATTACCCAAGCTCTAAGTGTAGTGTGGTGTTTGAGTAATAAACTGGGTTAAGATTTACACTCAGTTAGTTGTCAGGCCAGGGCTTAGAATGAGTCACTAAATAGCACTTTTCCACCTGATTTGCAGCTCAGCTTGGCTCAGCAAATTACATACGAGCCTGGATTTTGTCATTCTTTTTCCCATTGCTAAGTTAATCATACTCTACCTAAACACCTCTGCTGAATTTAGTTGAGTGGTGGCGATTGATTGGACAAACGCATCACAGATTTGCCCTGATTAATGTCTCTTGATAAAAATACTCTTCTGCTGGAAATTATGCAATACTGTTATAGTAATTTTCTATCACTTCTCAAATTTGCTTGTTCTGGCAGATTTAGGAATCAACTTTACAGTTTCACAGCAAGGTTGATTAGGTTATTATTAAAGAATATGTGAATGAATAACTAAACATCACTGTTTTATGGCTCACAGATTCTTCTATGTTCTTCAGTTTCCTCCCACAACCCAAAAACATGCCAGTGGACTACAATAAATTGTTCCTAGGTGTGAATGAGTGCATGGTGCCTTGTGATGGAGTGGCAGCCCATTCAGGATTTATTCCCATCTGGCTCCTAGTGTTTCTAGGATAGTCTCCAGATTCATCACAACCCTGACCAGAATAAAGTGAATCTTACTCATGATTCAAGTAAATGTGTAAAAGCCTTTGCTGTTGTTTGAGCCACTTACCACAAATATTGTGTCTTATCCCCAATACCTCACCTTGTGATTAAGACACACATGACACATAGTACACACAAATTTTAACATAATATAAGCTAAATGCTAAATGCCTGTTTTTTATACCGCTTATGCTACACAGCGTAGGGGGGAACCAGGAGCCTCAGGACACAAGGTGGGGGACACCCTGGACGGGGTGCCAATCCATCACAGGGCACAATGGCACACCCATTCACACACCCATTCATGCATTACAGACCATTTGGAAATGCCAATCAGCCTACAACACATGTCTTTGTTCTGGGGAGGAAACCACTAAGCCACCATGCCCCTCTATTTAACTTCAAACATCAATTTGCAACTTTCAATCTTACAGCCAATCAACCTCCAGAGAACTCTCAGATGTAATGTTTTTGACCAGATGCTGACACAACTCATCAACTAGGGTGTGGATAATTTAGGATTCAGGTTAGTTACCTTACTATGCAGTGCCGGAATGTCCGGCTGAAAAGAGCTGTACAGTAAGTAAGTCCCGATTGTCCTTTAGACCGAACTCTTAACAACTTAAAAAACAGTAAAAAGACTGTATTTGTGTATGTGTGTAATCTTTCACTGTACACTGTCTCTCCTCTCCTCCTTTATGTAGCCCAATGACATTTCACCCTAATGCAGTTGAGCCAAAAACAGCTGCAAGATCCAGCTCTCAGAAAACACCACGATCACATAAGTGTGAATCTTTCCTCCAGTTCACTGAGAATGTTGTTTCTAATTTACAGAATTGCAGGGTATGTTTATGGGTCCGTTGTGTTACATGCTAGTGAAAGCAATTACCAGTTAGCTTGTGGTAGATGTGCTTGGCTTGGAAACACTTGCCAAAGCTGGAAAATGAGTCCAGCTGAGTTGTGCAGAGGTCTTCATCGCTTACACGTATGTTGTACATGTATGTTGGCTTGTTTTATCAAACATGGTGCAAAATTGTGAGTTTTCAGTATTGCTTTTTTTTTTTTTTTCTTAGAAACCCAAGAATCCCAAGTACATTTGGCTAGGAATTGCTTAACAGCTATTAGTCGTGGCATTCAAGGCAGCTGAGGATGATTTTGATAAATATGTGTACTGATTAGTGGCACAGCAGCACTTTTCTCTTTTACTGCAAACGCCATTTGAATTTTCTTCACATTGACACACTGGCAAGTGTGCATTTTAGTTTGTGCCTGCATGTGTGCATACTTGTGTGTATGTGTGTATGGAGGGTGAATATATACATGTCTATTAGGAATAAATGTTGATATACCTCTCATATTTGTCAATTTGGTAACATTTGCTTGGTTTCCATGAGCACATGACTTCTTTTAAACAAGAAGCTACAGATTTAGTTTAAAAAACGAATGCTAATGCACATCAATGGAAATATCCACCAAAGATTTTTGAGTATTTATTAGTCAAGAATAAATGTATGTGTGTCCATGTAATTGAATATAAAGAACGTTGCTCTGTAGCTGCTCTCTAGATTCTGTCTAAACCTAAAAATTGTTTACATGGTCTTCCAGGCACCACACTGAAAATGCCTGTGTTAAATTTCCACAGCTCATTGTCTTTAGACAATTTCCCAAACAGATTATTTCAATTTCCTCTCCTTGCTCAATAAAGTTGATTGCAAACCACAAGCTTTAGGGCATTTTCTCTGACCTTGCATATCATCCCTGCAGGTGATCTGGTGTCTCGCGCCATGCACCACCTCCAGCCCCTCCACATCAAGAGCCCGACCAATGGCACGCCGGTGCACCAGAACCGTGGAGGACCTATACATTGGGAACCGGAGGCTCTGTACACCCTCTGCTACTTCATGCACTGTCCCCAGATAGAGTGGGAGAACCCCAACGTGGAGCCGTCCAAGGTCACCCTGCACACAGAAAGGTGGGAGCAACTACAAACCAGAAAATCTTTAAAAAATATATATATCTGTGTGTATATGTACTGTATATAAGGTCAAAGACATAACTACAGTGTTCTGGATATTTACTGGATAAATAAACCATAAATCAATCCAGATGAAAGGTGCTCAAATCATATTGCTACTGTAAATGCGTCCTGATTCGATTTGAAGGCAATTGTGAAAGTCAGAGGCACAGAAAGAGAGAGAGAGAGAGAGAGAGAGAGAGAGAGAGAGAGAGAGAGAAAGAAAGAGAGAGAGATCATTAAGGTTTCTAATTGTTATGTTGTACAGTGAATGAGCTTCAGGCTTGCTGGTAAGTGGCTAATGGAGATGGGACTGCTAATGGAAAGTTGGGCGAGGTGTTCGCTGTTCACAAAAGTGCTTTGCAGTTTGACACACCCGCTGGGACATTTCTGGATTGATGAGTTTCTCTGATTAAAAAATCCTTTTGAGGACTCCACAAGGGACTCATGCACTGCCCGAGAGTAAAGGCACAGGAATAAGTTACCGGATTCTCCAGAGATCAGCAGCTCTTGTTCTCCTCAGGGCTCATTTCAGCTGCAGATAACTGTTCCACAGAGAGTGTGAAAGAAAGGAGAGAAATAGAAGAGAAAGTAAGAGGTAAAGAGGAGGCGCATCACAGAGATGTAAAAGGCAAAGTGAAGACTGAAGGGATGTAGATGTCTGGTGAGCTAGTGTCCAAGAAGAAGTGGTTGAATTGATGGTGATGCTGCATTCAGAAAGGGACAGAGTAAGAAAAAAAATGAAAGGCATGTTGAGAGACAGAAACAAACAGGTCTTTACATTAGATTTTTGCAACTGTATGTATGCTGAATCTGATCCTCTTCCTTTGAGTCAGTGAATCCTTCCAGTGATGACCATCTCTCTCTCTCTCTCTCTCTCTCGCTCTCTCTCCTCTCTTTCAGTGAATCAGCATTGGCATCATTAGAGAATCCACTTAGTTTAGACCAAGATTTGCTTATTTCTTTCAGCGAGTCATTGCTTAAATCATTAACGAATCCTTTCTGTGTCTACCAAGATTCGCTCCTCTCATTCAGTGAGTCAATGTTTGAGTCAGTAGTGAATCCTTTTGCTCACAACCGATATTCTATACTCTCTTTCACTGTCAGTGCTTGAGTCATTAGTGAATCCTTTTTTCATGACTTAGATTCTCTCCTCTATTTCAGTGAGTCAGTGATTGAGTCAGTAGTGAATACATATTTTCATGACTTAGATTCTCTCCTCTCTTTCAGCGAGTCAGTTTTTGAGTCAATAGTGAATACTTTTTTCCATGACTTAGATTCTCTCCTCTCTTTCAGTGAGTCAGTGTTTGAGTCAGTAGTGAATACTTTTTTCATGACTTAGATTCTCTCCTCTCTTTTAGTGAGTCAGTGTTTGAGTCAGTAGTGAATACTTTTTTCATGACTTAGATTCTCTCCTCTCTTTCAGCGAGTCAGTGTTTGAGTAATGAGTGACTCCTTTTGGTCACTTGATGACACAAGTCACTGAAAAGAGTAAAAAAAAATTATCAATAATATTTTCCTGCTACTCTTCCTTTCTCCATCTGTGCATTTTCTCTAAATTGATCGAAATGCCTGTCTACTGCATTGTAGTTTTTCTCACCAAGTCAAAAAGGTTGGTAAAAGTTTCTGAAAATGTTTACAGTGATTGATTGATTTCTTTTTTTCCAAAAGTTGTGGCCTTGAAACTTGAAGCTTATATCAGAAAAACTGTTTTGGATGAGTGAGACCTTGAGAATCTTCATTGTGATTTGGCATTTAAACAAACCACTATGTAGTCATGTTGAGCTCTTTGATACATATACTGATTTTGTGCTAGAAAAAGCAGTCAGAATTGTTTTTCTGTTTACTATGATTTCTCTTAAACCGCTAGAATTTAACAGGCTTTCAGTGGTGAGTTTGTAAGTGCTGATTGAACATAATGTAATTATTTTATAATTAAATGTTTATATCCACTATAGACATGGTTCCCCAGTCAATACTGCTTTTCATAGCTGATTTTTTTTTGTGTGTTTTGTTTATTTTAAGAAAGTCCACAGGTCTTTCGTGTGTTTCATTTGCCTTTTCTGAAGCTTGGCACTGTTGATCCTTTGCAATTCCAATTAAAGCCCTAGTGCATTTGTGTGTGTGTGTGTGTGTGTGTGTGTGTGTGTGTGTGTGTGTGTGTGTGTGTGTTTACACTAGGGGTGTGCACAGATATTCACATATCCAGTTAACTGTTTAAATTTGTATTTGAATGTTGAAATGCCTATTTGGGTATTTGTTGGACCATTTGTTTACATGAAGTCAGTGGGAAAAAAAGAGATTCTGAAATTCTGCTTTGTGTTTGCCCAAAGTGGTGAGGCGGGAGCAGGTGTAGATCAAAGTCTTTATTGCTCGAACACAAGGTAAATAAACATGAGCAGCGATACGCGGTCTTAGACATGAAGCGAGATTCAAGGCATGAAACATAAACAGGACACGAGAACATGACTGCTTAACATCGAGGTGGCTAACACTTACATGTACTTAGACGTAGTTAGCTAGTTAACCGTATCTCCAAATAATACTGAGCGAAGTGCAACGTAACATGAGGGCTTTAAATAGCAAACACAATCAAACTAAACACAGACAGCTGGAGTAAATCAAGTCACTCCGTCAAACATCCACCAATGCTTAACAGGGGAGAACCAAACAAACAAAGGCACGTGTTCATATACAAGAGTGCAGTCTCATGCATGGGCGCTCTCTAAAGCCACTCGTGCATGTCGACGCCGCAGTACCATCTGCCGGCAGGAGCGTAACAGAACCCACCTCCAAAGGCGCTACTCCTAGAGCCCCAACGAACACCCCCCTCCAACAGCGGTCCGGGGCCCCTGTGTGAGCACAAGGTAGCCTTCGCCAGGCTGTAGACAGGCAGAGCACCACACCCAGCGGGGCTGGAACTCTGGGCAACGCCCCCAGCAGGGCTGGAACGCTGGGCAACGTCCCCAACAGGGCTGGACAGCAGGACAGCTTCCTCAGCTGGGTAGGACAGCGAGACAGCTTCCTCGGCTGGACAGGGCAGTAGGACAGCTTCCTCGGCTGGACAGGGCAGTGGGACAGCTTCCTCAGCAGGACAGAGCAGCAGGACAGCCTCCTCAGCAGGACAAGGCAGCGGGACAGCTTCCTCAGCAGGACAGGGCAGCGGGACAGCTTCCTCAGCAGGACGGGGCAGCGGGACAGCTTCCTCAGCAGAACAGGGCAGTGGAACATCTTCCTCATCAGAACAGGACAGCAGGACAGCTTTTTAGATCGCAGAGACCTCCCCACAGGTCTCTGGCTGGAGCTCTGAGGTCGCCACGTTAACCTCGGGCTGGGACTCTGGGGCTGCGACCTCCTGCTGCCTGCGTTGCACAGTGTAGTCCCCCGGCAGCGGGAAGCCCCAGTAGTTCAGGTAGCTCTGCTGCCTGCATAGCATGGTGTAATTCTCCTGCAGTGAGAAGCCCCAGGAGTTTGTGTAGCTCTGCTGCATGTGTAGCACAGCGTTGTTCCCCGGGGGTGGGAAGCCCCAGTAATCCGTGTAGCTTGGCTGCCCACGTAGCGTGGCGTAGCTCTCCGGCAGCGGGGATGGGGGAACTTGCGCGGCTGGTGACGTGGCATGTGGCCTGGCTTGCTGCAGAGGCTTCAGAAGGCGGTGGACCAGAGCAAGATTCTCGTTTACCTGTCTGCTCTGTTCCCAGAGTGATCGACGCCACTTCTCAAACCCGGCAACTTCGGCGGCGTTCATTTTGATCTGCTGCTTCCGCGTGGTGGGCTCAGTATTCTGTTACGTTACTAGAGCAGGTGCAGATCAAAGTCTTTATTGCTCGAACACAAGGTCAATAAACATGAGCAGTGATACACAGTCTTAGACATGAAGCGGGATTCAAGGCATGAAACATAAACAGGACACGAGAACACGACTGCTTAACATCGAGGTGGCTAACACTTACATGTACTTAGACTTAGTTAGCTAGTTAACCGTATCTCCAAATAATACTGAGCGAAGTGCAACGTAACATGAGGGCTTTAAATAGCAAACACAATCAAACTAAACACAGACAGCTGGAGTAAATCAAGTCAAACCCTCGAACATCAACCAATGCTTAAACAAGGGGAGAACCAAACCAAACAAAGGTGCATGTCCATACACAAGAGTGCAGTCTCGTGCATGTCAACGCCGCAGTGCCATCTGCCGGCAGGAGCGTAACACTTTGCAGTATTCTGATTTGGAAAGTACATGTAGTAATGTTGTGGTGCACAAGTTAGAGGTGTGCTTTGGGGCTAAAAGAAGCAGACAATGAGCAAGCATTCAGATGTGTAGCTTGTGAAACAAAAGAGACACATTTTCAATATACTGTCTAACCAAATACTGCCCCAAACAGTCACTAAAATGTCACTCCAGGTCACCCCTGAAAGCTGGCAACCCCAAAACCTCTTTTCTTTAACCTCTTTTCTATTGACGAGATCGCTATGATGTTAGTAAGAATGTCATCAAAGTATTAACTGGATAGTAAACTAGCATATTTTCGTATCTGTAGCCCAGATAAAGCTGCATGCTATTTAAAGTCCCTGTGACGTGCCTTAAAATGTGCAGCATTATTTGATGTAATTTCCACTGAAACAGGAAGTCAGGACGGGACATATTGAGTGTCTCCGCCCCCGTTTTAAATAGCCAATAGCATTTAGATTACCTCACAGCCTGGGCTAAACCAGTTAGTACCGTGGATTTTTATAATGTTGGGGGCGGAACACCAGATTCTAGAGAGCATTTGATTGGACAGAAAATCTGATAAGACGCTGAAGTGCAGATTCAGAATGATGGCATCAAAATTGTTGATCCGTATTGGTGTTAGAGAGAGAATTTTTGAATGCATATATCTTCTAAATATGAATTTTGCCATTGTTTTGGAGCACACTAGCTTATAGATAACCTTAAGGCTAACGTATTCATACTAAAAGCCACAAAACTTCACGTTTTATTTCATGGAGACTTTAATGTTCACACTGAATCTTCAGAGGCATTAGAATGACCTGGCCTACTTATGGATTGCCTGTTTGCTGTTGGAATTATATCTAATGACATGATATGTATTGTTGGGGGGAAGAAAGGCCAAGGTTTCTTACCAAAGCATTCTGATATGTGGCTTATCAAGGAGACTATGCAAAGATACAGTTGTATTTACATTGATTCAGACTCCAGTTTTGTACAATATTTTGCCTTAAATTAACCAAATTCTCAGTATATTAATGTATATTAACACTGTTTGGTATTTCTCAAACTACAACCCCAATTCCAAAAAAAGTTGGGACACTATGTAAAATATAAATAGAAACAGAATGCAATGATTTTCAAATCTCATAAACCCATATGTTGTTTACAATAGAACATATAAAACATGTCAAATGTTTAAACTGAGGAAATGTACAATTTTAAGGAAAAAAATTGGTAATTTTGAATTTGATGGTCGCAACACGTCTCAAAAAAGTTGGGACAAGGCAACAAAAGGCTGGAAAAGTAAGTGTTACTAAAAAGAAACAGCTGGAGGAACATTTTGCAACTAATTAGGTTAATTGGAAACAGGTCAGTAACATGACTGGGTATTAAAAGAGTATCTTTTAGAGGCAGAGTCTCTCAGAAGTAAAGATGGGATGGAATCTCGATGTAAGCATATGTTGCACTAAAACAGGTATATACCTTTCAGCATTGATGCCTTTCCAGCTGTGCAAGCCGCCCATTCCATAGGCACTAATGCACTCCATATCATCAGCGATTCAGGCTTTTGAACTGAGTGCTGATAAAAAGCTGGATGGTCCCTCTCCTCTTTAGTCCTCTTTGTTTTAGAGGACACGGCGTCCGTGGTTTCGGTTCGTCTGACCACAGAACAGTTTTCCACATTGCCTCAGTCCATTTTAAATGAACTTTGGCCCAGAGAAGACGGCAGCGTTTCTGGATCATGTTCACATATGGCTTCTTCTTTGCCTGATAGAGCTTTATCCAGCATTTGTGGATGTCACGGCCAAGTCTCTTCACAGACAATGAGTTCTGGAGGTGTTTCTGGGTCCATGCAGGGATTTCCATTACAGAATCCTGCCTGTTTTTAATGCAGTGCCACCTGAGTGCCCAAAGATCACAGGCATAGAGTATTGATTTTCACCCTTGTCCTTGTGCACAGAGATTTCTCTAGATTCTCTGAATCTTTTGATGACATTATGTACTGTAGATGATGAGATATCCAGTCTTCGCAATTTTACGTTGAGGAACATTATTCTGAAATTGTTCCACAAATTGTAGATGCAGTTTTTCACAGATTGGTAAATCTCTGCCCATCTTTATTTCTGAAAGAGTCTGCCTCGCTAAGATACTCTTTTATACCCAATCATCTTACTAACCTGTTGCCAATTAACCTTCAACTTTTTCTTTTTCAGCCTTTTGTAGCCCTGTCCCAACTTTTTTGAGGCGTGTTGTGGCCATCAAATTCAAAATTACCTTTTTTTTTTTTTTTTTAAATGGTACATTTCCTCAGTTTAAACACTTGATGTTTTCTATGTTCTATTGTGAATAACATATGGGTTTATCAGATTTGCAAATCATTGCATTCTGTTTTTATTTACATTTTACACAGCATCCCAGCTTTTTTGCAATTGGGTTTGTAAATCTGGTGAAACCACTGATATCTTTCTGCCCTACTTCTAAGAAGAGGAAACTCCCTTCCTCTTAGTTCTGTTCTTAGGCAGGTTTTAATTCCAGAACTGAGTCAGTAGAGAAACATGCATGTGGATTGTACAGTGTGGTTCATGTGTATGCATTGCTTTAAAGGGTGGAGAAGGGAGTAAGTGGACACGTGTGAGAAAGACTCGAAGAAGGAAGGCTTGTGGTTTGTTTTGGCGAAGATTCCTGGTAGGCTTTCTGGAGGTGGGTAGGTGTCTGGGGGAAAAGGCTGTTGATTGTGAAAATCTAGCTGTAAAAACCAGGTCATGGAAAACACATTGGAATGAAAGGGAAAAAAATGACAGTTGTGCAGTGACATTTTATGCTTTTAGAAATTATATTTTAAATATTTCATTGTTCTTGCTATCTGGGTTATATTACAGACCTGTGAGCAGTTGAGTTTCGATTATATCTGACTCTAACAGAGGGATTTATATAGCACGAATACTTTTTTTGTCCCACTTATAGATTGTGTTTAACTGCCACTGGGCATGTGCAGAATGTGAAACTCAAAAGATCAACATTTTCACAGTGTTTTCTGGGCACCGTGTGGGCGAATAGATACTGCAAAGCTGTTGTGCTGAGGTAATGAACAAATAGCATGGGCCATTTTAGAGTACACCTTTGTGTGTATGTTTGAGTTTCCACTGGTGCTGCGATCATCGTGATAAGCAGCACAGCTTCTCTGATACTTCAACTCCTTGATACACAAGGAACACAACAGGGCATGCTTTTATAACAAAATAATGAATAATGGGATGGTGTGAAGTTGATTATTTTCTCATAACAGCACTTCAAAAATATTTTATTCCTCTTATATAAAAGAAATTTGGAGATGATGAAAATTTTTATTTATTATGGAGTGTACTTTTTAACCAATTATAGTTACATTTAATGATGACGAATGTCTGTGAAACAAGTCAGTTCCTGTCATCACTTAAGTTACAGCAGCTATGAACTATAATTTCCTCACCAGCCTTTCTCTAATAGTATTAATAATAATAATAATGATAATAATAATAATAAAGCTTCATTACTGCAGCATCATGGATGGACAGGTTCATTTTTACTTTGATAAGGGACTCACTCAAGCCGAAATAGCTCTATGTTCATCAGTGATTGACAGAGTCGAGATCATGAGAAAACTAATTTTGTTATGTCAAGATCACAAGAAAATTAAGTCTTGATCATGAGAAAACAAGAAAGAAAAAATTAATAATGCATGGCCGCTTAGGGCTTCTGTAGTAATTATTCAACAACCAAGGTCCACATTTATTGTAGTCCTGAGAAAGCCTAATGTTTGGAAATCACTGTTGTGTTGTGAAATACCTCCTGTGTAAATTTTGGATCGGAACCATGAACAGCCATAAGGTCAGCTGAAGACAAGCCATTTTTTGTCCAATTGAAAAATACATTTACTTTGTTCCACTTTTCTGTAGACGTCGCATATTTTGGAATGAGTGATAGTAATAAAAAAAATAATAACTTATATATTCAGTTTCCTCGTCCTGATTGAAAACCTCTGACACAAAGAAATGGAAATCACATTCAGCACAGTTCATTTTCATATTCTGAAATACACTAATTTGAGGCAGCTAAGTGCCTGTAATTAGTAGCATGTGAAAGAAATATGAATACTGTATCTTTTTTGTTTTTTTTTAATAGCTCATGAGTCAGTCATGTACATGACCTGTCAGGCTATAATGCCTACTTTGATTAAATAATTGCCTGTTTTAAATCCAAAACTGTTATATTATCCCTCTGCAGTATGCTGAACTTTGGTTTGTTCATTATTTTTCTCAGTACAGTTGAAATACTTAGATAAGCATTTCAGCATGTATCCCCTCTGGCTGTTCATTCTCTTCCAGGCCGTTCATCGTGCTGCCTCCACTAATGGAGTGGATTCGGGTGGCTGTAGCACACACTGAGCACCGGCTCAGCGTTTCTGTAGACAGCGATGATGTGAGACAGGCTGCTAGACTGCTCCTGCCTGGAGTGGACTGCGAGCCACGGCAGCTAAAGTAAGTCGCAGCTCTGCACCACAAATGTACACTACAGTATATGTAGGGTTTAGTGTACATATATATAGGGTATAGTGTACATATATCATACATTATCTGTGTGTGGTTAGGCTTGCTGCTCCGAGGATGATAACGTCTGTCTTACTAAACGTGATGAAAAGCAAACAAGCGGTAAGTTGGTGGTGAAGTGTAAGGAGGCTTTAATGAATTATGTTCAGAATCAGAATATTTGGAGACCTTTTGTGTCTAAGCTCAAACAGACATGAGTGTGAGTCATGTAATATGATCAATATCTAAACTGAATTCATCTTAATGGCCAGCATGACACTAAAAGACTTTGAATGAGACTTTGAATGAGACTTTATTTTATACTCTGGATAAAATAAAGCTGGATGTCCATGCATGTCCATGAGAATTTCGACGTGGTCAGATCTGAAGCCGAGTCTTGGTACTGGGTATAGTCTTGGCGAAGGTTAGCATGGCCAGTTTCAAAGAGAGTTCTTGTTTCAGATAAAAGGGAATGTTGCATAACGTATCAAGTATAAAAGTCTTTGTATTTTGTGATTTACTCTTTAAAATGATCTAAAAAGATTATTTTATACCAACACACCAACTTGTTCTTTTTTTTCATCAAACACACACAGATTCTGTGTCATTATTAAGTTAAACCTCAACAATGCTGGCATGATAAATAATTTTGAATTATTCACACAGTCAGTGTTCGCAGCGAAAAGCTCTTCCCGGAGGCAAATTTAATAATGGAATAAAAGAATGAATGTAAGTATGGAATTCAAATGTCACACACACAAAGAGTTGTGGGATATATTTTAGTTTATCTTAGCTTGTGCTTTCAGAATTGTAATAAATACAATTATCTAACATATAATGTCCTCTGGATAATAATTGCAAGAATGAAACCATCTAGATTATGACTTGCTACTACTTTTACCCTTTTATCATGGTGGAGGAAAGGACAGTTTTGGAAATGATAGATCCTTCTTAATGTTTTGTACAGGTCAGGTCAATATGCATTTGGACAGTAACACAATTTTCGTCATTTTGCCTTTATGTAGGTTGTGGTACACCACCACAATGGATTTGAATTGAAGCAATCAAGTTATAACTGAAGTGTAGACTTTCAGCTTTAATTCAAAGGGTTTAAGGAGTATACTTTAATGGAGACTGTAAGCCTCAAGACATATTATTCAGTAACTACTATGAATAGGAAATGTACTGTGTGTCTGGCTCCTCTGACAGGTTCTATGGGGTTTAGAGGTTTAATGGCTTCTAATTAATTACTGTCAGCATTATATCAATGAGGGGAAAACCAGACACAGGTAACACAATCAGGGAATTAATCAATGACAAGACGAGGGTGGAGATCAAAATCAGAAGCTAAAGCAAAAGCACATGGCACAGTTGTGATGGGACTCGTGATACAAAGTGAAGTGAGATTGTGAGAGATACTGATATTAACCCTGAGAGGTTTGTGCCTATTTTTGATATCTAGGTTTAACAATCAATAAAAATGTCCCCATTTCAAATAGATATGTAGTGTTTTCTTTTTTTTTCCCAGCACAAAACGTGTGGTGAAAATCATACAGAGAACAAATAAAAATACAAAACCTTTGCGAAGTGCTGGTTTATAATATGTGGCTTCGCAGTCGTGATTTTTTCCCCCTGTTAAGTCTCTGGTGAGAGTTATAATTGAAAGTAAATCACTGTGTTATATAATTCCTAAATTGATCTTTTAACGATTAATAAGAGAATAAAGGTTTCCATCATAATGGAGTTTTTTTTAGAGTATAAAGTTGATAAAACAGTAACTACACCATTTCTGCTGAATTTAACTTTCTGTAAGTAAAATAAGGAACTTTCTGCATAAAATATTCCGGTATGTGGATTAGCTGTGCTAAGTTACCCCTAGGTGTGAATGACTGTGTGGGCGTGTGTCTGCATGGCATTGCGTCCAGGGTCTATTTCCACTTCATGCCCAGTGTTCCTGGGATAGGTTCTGGACCCTGACTAGGAAGAAACACTTAGGGTTAGTGAAGATGAATGAATGAGATCCAGCCACCTTAGTATAATCTTTACCGACAGTGTTAGACTTAGAAGCTCTATGTAAATGACTAATGCAGCTTTCACTTAAGAGATGTTTGACAAATGTTCTAATCCTGCCAAATAAACAAAGCTTTGCTTTAGGGCTGTTCTTACCCTGGCAGTAGTTTGTTGAAATAAAACTTCACTTGAAATCAGTAAGTTCCAGGCTTCCTGTTCAGCGCACAGTGGTTTTAATGTTGGGGTTATTAGAGTGCATACAGGCGATTAACTACACAGCAGAGAAACATAAATGTTATTGCTTTTTTTGGTAAACAGGCCTATAGAAAAGGAAGAAAACAGACTTTAGTTATCCGTATTAATTTCTAACTGAAATTGGAAGTACATTTATACTCCTATTAATTCCCAAATTGAATACATGTTGGATGCATAGAATATGTTTTAGCATATCTATTATAAAATATAGAAAGTTCAGTTCATTCATCTTCATTTATCCTGTTATCCAGGGTCACAGTAAATCCACAGCCTATCCCATTGTATTTTGGTTAGTAGGAAGAACCCAGAGAACCTGGAGGACACCCACAGACACACCAAGAGCTTGGTCTGGTTGAATCAGAGACCCTGGTGCTGTGAGACCACAACTTGACCACTGTTAATTGAGTTATTATGATGGAACGTTGTATAAAATGAAATCATGTTGAAAAGTGGTTCTAGTAGATGATGCTACAGTGCTGTGAAAAAGTATTTATTCTGCTTTTGTGTATCTCTCCTACTAAATAGTTTTCGATCTTCAAACGAAATACAACAATTGAAACAAAAAAAGTGATCCAACACCTTTTGTTGTGCCACCTTTAACAGTATTAACTGCAACCAAACGCTTCCAATGACTGGATATCAGTATTTCAGTTACTTCTAGCACTAGGACTTACTCCTATGCTTTGCATCATTGTCTTGCTGTATCACTCAGTCAGTTTTGCTTGAATTTCAACTTACAGGCTGAAAACCGAACATTCTACTTTAGGATAATTACTCACGCTGTGGTTCTTTGGAGTCCCAGAGCCTTTGAAATAGCTTCTCAGATTTTCCCAGACTTATGCATTTCAATCACCTTCTTCCTCATCATTTCTGGAATTTCTTTCAACTTTGGTATAGTGTGTTACTGGATAAGACCTTTTAGCCAACTTCACGCTGTTGAAAAAGTTCTATTTAAGTGTTGATTTGATTGAACAGGGTTTGCAGTAATCAGGCCTGGTTGCGTCTAGTCCAGCTGAACCCCATTATGAATGCAGTTTCATAGATGTGGGGGCAAATACATTTTTACACAGGCCCAGTTGGTATTGGATAACATTATTGCTTCAATAAATACCATTTATCATTTAAAAAATGTATTTTTTGTTTACTCTGGTTGCATTAGATTTTGTTTTAATTTCTGAAACAATTTAGTATGAGATATACACAATAACAGAAGAAATCAAATACACAGTAAAATCCCTAGTGTTGAATTAACATCCAGAGTCTTTTTTTTGAGTCCAGTGGACTCATATAAACACTGTAGGGTGTGAAATCAACACTGTGGGTGTTAAATCAACACTGGTGATTTTGCTGTGTACTTTTTTCACAGCACATTGTGAAAAATGACCAATCACTGATCACCATTGTCCTCAACAACCAATCATTGATCACCACTGTTTCCAACGACCAATCACTGATCACAGTTGTTTGTCCCATATGCATACTTCTTTGTTCTTCATTGTAAAACTCTCTTCTCAGTTATATTTACAAGTCATATTAGAGAGTTTTTCTTCTGTAATCATTTCCTTTTTGTCTACTACTCATGACCAAAAAATTTCAGTAAGGAAAAGCTATAAGTTATAAGCTATTATTCCCATTCTGATAAAACTCGATTCATAAAATCTTTTTTCTTCATGTAACATGTTTTGATAAGCAAATGACTGTGATGATTCTATGAAGATGCAGATTAATCTATGACATAATAGACTTTTTGAGCTACTTTCCCTGGAAAAGAATTTAAAACAGAATTCACCATACTAAATAGCAAATTCTACTCTAACTGAATATGACAAGTTAAAACATCCCTTCTTTTATTAAAAAAAAGTGCCATTTCTGTTGTAAAGCACCAAATAAATATATCCATTGTTCCCCAAAGCAAAAACTCTCCATAACCAGAGAGTAAAGTTTGTTTTTGATGATTTTCCAACTGCTTTCCCACTTTGAATACTCACAGCACAGCACATTTCTCTCAAGACAGCACTCAGAACAAATGGCAGTATGATTTCAAGCAATTGATTTAGCTCTAAATTTCATTACATCAAATAATGAATCAGCACATTTCTGCTTAGTTTTTGAAAAAGCAAAAGCAACAGAGCACAAAACATTTTAAAGAAGATGCCTACTTGTTTTGACATGAAAATGCCTCTGTTTGTTGACCTCATTAGCATTTAGCTAGCTGATTTACCAGAGTATGCTAGCGATATGTTGCTGACTCAGCTGTCCAACAATTGGTGATAAACTACGATTCAAATTCACCATTCTGAATCTTCTTGGCATCCTCACAGCTAAGTATTTTGTACCTACTCAACAACTGTACCTGGATTTCAAAATGAATTAATGAATATTAATGAACATAGGGTGTCTGCTTATGAATATTAATGACTAGCAGGCAGTCCAGAAGACTTCAACTAGTAGAGTTGAAGAGATACTCTGCAACAGTTCATTAAAAATATATGATTTTCAGAGTAAAAAGAACAAAAAAATTATGTGACAAAATTTGATTTAAGATGTAGGGAAGCTCTACATCTTTTATAAATACCAGCTGGTCTTAATTGAAATACCATCCAGATATTAAGTAATTCTTGTTTGTGAGGAAGAGAGTGAAGCCTTTAAATAAAAATGAATATTACCCTACTGAAAGAAACAATAGAAACAATCACATAAATTCTAATGGTTTCCACTACAAATACCATTACAAAACATCAGCTAACCATTAAAACCATTGCCATTATTGGTCCTTAATGGTATCCAATAGACATAACATGCCACCAGCAGAAGGCAACAAAAATTACCAGTAGAGACCTATAGGGACCATTACAGTTTCCATTAAAACCATTACAAATTTTATGAGGGTTTCTGGGGGGTTTTTCAGCAAGGTAATTAGAATATTCCAACATCTTATAAAAAAATATCTGTCCAATTCTCACTCACTTCTTATCTCCTATTAAATTGTCAAGCTAGTTAGCAGGTTTGTCCACAGCATACTGTCATATGCTTAGCTATATAGCTAGTGTGCTTTTTCAGTTCATTTAGCATCAGCTTGTTGGCCAAAAGTAACTATCATCAATGAACAAAGCACCTGTCAAATTTACTATTTGACTATTTGTAATAACTAGACCTACTGTATAAAGATACTGGAATTTTGATTTAGCTAGCAAGCTTAGTGTTGACAGTTTTATCTGGCTAGCTAGCTATCTAGTTTGCTACCAACGAACAAAATACTTTGGAGTTACTTAAGCTAATGTTGTAGCATGTTAATAAAATGACAGCAGTATTTTAAGTTACTTAAAAGTTGAACCATCATGAATATGTTTTGCTGTAATTGAAATACTTTGAAACAGAAAGAAGGATTGAAAATGTACTAAAAGACATAAAATTCCAGAAGTCGAATGCTGTTAGTGCCCTGTGATGGGTTGGCACCCTTTCCAGGTTGTCCCCTGCTTTTTGCCCTGAGTTCCCTGGGATAGGCTCCAGGCTCCTTGCGACCCTTTGTAGGATAAGAGGTATGGAAAATGGATGGATGGAATGCTGTTAGTGTAGAATGTAGCTGTTGGTCTGTCAGTGTAATCTGTCACATTGAATAGTTAAAATGGATTTTGTTTATTACCTTGCAATGGGTTGGCACCCTGTCCAGGGAAAGGTTCCAGGCATAGGCTCCAGGCTCCCCCAACCCTGTGTAGGATAAGCGGTACAGAAAATGGATGGATGGATGGATGGATGGATTCAGTTTATTTAAGATTATTAAATTATAGTATCAGAGTTCAGCTACAACACATGGTTTTCAAAGAGGACTCCTGTGAAGGATAGCCAGGGCATTAACGATTTTCAGATTTTATTACAGTGGTGGAAATCACCACCTCCATTATCAAAGTTATTATGCTTTCAAATAATATCAACTGTAATCTAATGACATTTTAATTACAATAAAAGTGGGTTGTTTGCATGGAAATGTCTCCAATAAATAGGCAAAATGTGATTGCACCCATGTAATAATGTAATAGCTTGAGAAATAAACCTGTACTGAGTGGATGCATTTTTACATTTTTTTTTAACGGTTAAAAGTGGTCCCTGACATTAAAGCGTTTAAGAACCCCTGACATAAACCACAGCTGTTGGAGCTCTGCTTCCTTGTGCTCCTGCCCAAAGTAACCTCTTAATATAACACTTTTCATCACAGTCGTATTTGTCTTTTTAGAGCAGATGATTGCTTCTGTGCCACACGAAAGCTGGATGCAGCCTCCACAGAGGCCAAGTTTCTGCAGGACCTGGGTTTTCGGATGCTCAACTGTGGTCGCACTGACCTTGTCAAGCAAGCGGTCAATCTCCTGGGACCTGACGGCATAAACAGCATGAGTGAACAGGTCAGATCTGCTGATACTCGCAGAAGCACACTTTTAACGTGATTGTAATGACAAGAACCACAAATGTTTAGTGCTGTCTACTGCTAATACATCATTTTTTGGTTAACTTGAACATATTTAGAACATTATATGGAAGGTTCCACTGACACACAGCAGCTCTAATAACACCTGCACTGTTCTACATGCTGCATTTGCAGGAATTGGATTTTCAGTTCACTTTGCCACTAATGCAGGGCAATATGACAGTATAATATCGATATATTGTGATAAATTATGTCATGATACAGTTTCCTGAGATATCACAGGTACCACATTATTATAAGAATTACAAACTTTGAATTGAGAATTAGCAGATTTTGTTCTGAATCTTTAGTGTAGTTACAAAATAATGTAATATTTGTAATGTATTTAATGTATAATTTTTTTTTAATCAAACTACTGTTTTTTTTTAGCAATCTCATCAATCACATGATAAATATTGTGTGTCATAGAAAATTATGGTGATACATTTTGGCCATATCGTCCACCCCTATGTGCTACATTACATAATGAATATGTTTAACAAGGGTTTAACTACAGAACAATCTCCACATCTTTATATGCAAATGTACCATAGGTACTCAAACCTCCTAGTTTGAGTGTTTGAAGGTTTTGATGGTGCAGCCACAGATTTACAAGCAGCCCTTCTGAAGTTGTGTCAGGAATGCTTGGCTCTCTACAGAAAAGCACACTGATATCCCTTAGATTCTTCCAAGTCACTGTTTGTGTTGGACTTTTTTACCACCTGCGGGCCAAATGGATACCAGCAGTTCATGTCCTGACTCTGGCGGTACTTCACATAGCCTGACAGATCTTTTCCCATTTCTCTCTGTGCACTGGGGAGAAATGAGAGATGCTCACATAATTCATTCATAGTTTTTTTGTTTTGTTCTGTTTTGTTTTTTAGCTTGAACATGTTTAACTTCAAGGAAAAATCCACACTGAATGACTTTTTTTCCTATTTTCACTCTGGCTATCAGCTTCTTCCATTACACAATTCCTCCTGATAGTGCTGCCTGTATGATTTAGCCATGGCTTCATATCTACCTAAAGAGTCAGTGCAGCAGCATTTTAGTTCTAGTATGTCCAGCTCTCTCACCTCTTCATCTGTACAATCTGTTCAAACAGACCAGTTTCCAAAGCTGCAGCTTTCGTGCTAATATTGCAGTCAATGCCATTGTTCTTGTCATCTTGTAGACTGCCAAGCCAAATCTTTACCGTAACTCAACGTAACTGTGTTGTGTAGCAGCATTGCATTTTGAATCTTTGAATGAGAAAAGAAGCTCATGGGATGTCAGGGGATAGAGATCTAATCTAATCACAAAAATCTAATCGCAGTCTAATTAAAGTATAACCATCCACTATACACATGATTATTCTCTCATTTTATCACTTTAAATTACTTTAAGAGGTATTTACTGTATATAACACTAGAAATAGGCCTGTTGAACTAATTAACTAATTAACTATTGTCACTGGTGAAGCAGAGGTACACATGGAGTTATAGAATAGCTGAATAGCTGAAGCCTGAAGCGCTTTCTTAACTTCCTATAAACTCCAATCTCTGTCGTTCTCTACTAATGATGAATTGTTTTCACCCACCACCTCTTTGTCTCCTCCTTACTATTCCATAACTCCTACCTATGAGGCTTTCGTGGAGAGCCTGGCTGTTGAACACAAAGCAGAAGCCTTCCAGAACTTCAGCCCAAGTTCTTCCCTCTTTTTACAGCTCCACAATCATTCTTCGTGTCATTTTAGTTTAAAGCGTGGTGGTCTGCACACACAAAATTGCATTTGGACAATTTAACTCCGTGCAACCAGGTTTTATTTCTTAAACCAACTAGATTCTGAAACCGAGATATGCACTACCTCAAATACATGCATTTCTAATTGAATAATGAAATCATGCCACAAACATTGTGATATTCTCAATTCTGTTATGGAAACAAATAGATTTGTGCAGATATTGATCATTTTAATGTAAATGTATTTTGGCCAGAGTTTGAGAGGCAGATCGGGCATAATTTAAACCATGAAATTTTTGGAAAGTTGGAGGAGGTTATTGAAATCTGGCAACCCTGATTTCTACATAAGCAAATTGACTACAGCATTGTATGTGCATTAAACTGATTCTAAAGTTAATTCTCTCACAGGAAGAAATCTTGATTTTGTGTAAATCTCAAATCTTGAAAGATTTATTTGGTTGGTATCTGTCGTGTGAAAGGGGAGAGCTGGCTGGTGGCTGGAGAATAATAGAGGAGGAAAAAGAAAAAATGATAGACCGTTGCCTTTGTAGAGACGCCTCACCTTGTCTGAGACAACATGATCTGTAAATCTGAAATATAGACTGCATTAGAAAAGTAATAATAGTGATATCACATAACAACAGAAATCCAAAGAAGATGGTCAAGGTGGATGATTTTCTCTTTTATTCACAGGGGAGACTCATTTCTTTTGCATTCCCTCATAAATCGAGCCTGCGTTGCAGCAGTATGAACAAGAAGATATGCAGTTGCTGATATTTTACTGGATATACTCAAGAAAGTTGAAAAATACACAAAGAGTAATAAATGGACTCCTTTGTGTTAGTCTCCGGTTATTGGTTCCGCTAGTTTCAGCTGATGGTCCAGCTGTTCAGCCCTGACACGTGTGATTGAGACACTGCAGACACTGTACGTACTTGGGGTTCAGGTGTTTGTTATAATGGTGTGTATTGTTGGAGTCCAGCTGGGACTAATTTGAGTTCTCTGTGGGGTAGGAACGAGCTGACTCACAGTGTTATTGTTAATCTCTGATAAATTTCATCTGTCTGCAGTGGACAAATTACCTATTTTAGCTCTTAGACCATAGTCTATTTTGGGGAATTTTCATTCCTTTATTACTAAGCTTCCAATTTTGCTATCACTACAGGAGTTATCACTACAGCAATACATACTTGCCATAATTTGCATAATATACAAAACATACTTTGCAAACTAGACTTGAGGTCTATCTTCACAAAGTTGGTGTCAAAATACTCATTAGACTATAACTTTTAGTCAAGTTTATCAAAAACATGGTGAGTTTTCTAAATATCGAATAAATTCATGGTTGATTGGATGGAATCAGATGAAATTTGAAAGGCAGTGTGTAAGGTCTGGAATGTTGTCATCCACAAGAGGAGGGTTACATTCAAATAGCACTTTGTCATGAACTGAGCTAAAATTTGTTATATTCCATTGTTATACCAATCTGTAAGTGAATTCCTAATGATGACTGGATTCCCTTAAAAATGGCCACCATCAGTCAATCAGCTTTCAGCAGGCATGTCATAGGGTTAACATCACAAAACAAAACATGGTGTTTGTCTGTGGTCTCTCTAGTGTTTGATGTAACGGCAATAATTAGCCACTGGTGGTGCTATCTGTGATGAATGCTTGGGCCCCTCTGATAACAGCTATATTTTTAAATGATACTGGGTAACAGCTATATTTTTAAATGATACTGGGTATCTCAGTCAGCTCCCTAGTTCAGTAGTTAGGGCACTGATCAGGGAGTCAGCCAGTTTAAGGGTTGTCTCAGTTGCAAAATCCTTCCAGTGCACTGGAACGTTCCCTCCCTAAAAAATCCCACAATCCAACTTCCGGCTACAAATGTAACTAGCTTGTTATCGTTGTTGTAGCTCTCAAACAATTACTTACATTAGCAATTTTTAACGTTATTTGACGTTCTGTACACAGTTTGTTAATGGTTTTTAAGTGATTTCTTATCCAAAAATGCCTATGATTCTTCTTGACATATTATGACAGAAATGTGTGTGATTAAGCTAACAAATTTATATGACATATGAAGCCTAAATATTTTAAAGTTTGGTGACGTTTTAGAAATTCAGGTATCATTGTTCCAGTGTGTTATGAGCGAGGGCCCTTACCAGTGCCCAAACTCGTGGGCACGATATACTGATTCACTACCTACTAAACAACGGAGCTGTTGGAAACATACCCACTGGCTTCCTTTGGTTTTATGCTAGGGGTATGATAGTTTAGTGATTAGTACGTTTACCTCGCACCTCTAGGGTTGGGGGTTCGAATCCCACCTCTGCTCTGTGTGCGCAGAGCTTGCATGTTCTCCTGTGCTTTAGGGCAGTGGTTTTCAAAGTGGGGGCCGCAGTCCCCTTGGGGGCTGCCGGTGGGCCTCAAAAATTTGGTGTGAAAAATAAATTAATATATGTTTTCTCTTTCTCACTCTCAGACAACCACACACACACAATCAATTCTTAATGTAATGTAATGATGTCAGATGTAATTATTAATAATAAAAAAAAGGGGGGGATATATTCAGAAGTCTGTATTTTTAATGTGTTTTAAAGACATCTTGCAAAAGTGGGGCCTCGGTCAAATGTTAATGCCATTTGGGGGGCCTTGCCCTGAAAAAGTTTGGGAACCCCTGCTTTAGGAGTTTCCTCTGGGTACTCTGGTTTCCTCCCCCGTTCCAAACACATGTATTATAGGTTAATTGACATCTCTCAGTTGTCCTTAGTGTGTGAATGTGTGCGGGATTGTGCCCTGCAACGGGTTCCCCACCCTGTACCTCGAGTTCCCTGGGATAGGCTCCAGGCTCCTCCATGATCCAGTGTAGGAAAATGGATGGATGGTTTTATGCCGAGTTATTTGAGAGAGCAAACATGCCATACCTTGTACTTTTGACTTTTTAGTCTGTTGAAACTGAAACCACTTGAAATCTCCTGTGTTTTTACGCACTATAAAGCAAGTAGACCTAGTGTGTGCACAGCGTCTGATTGCATTTGGAAATAAATAAAGAAAGTGATAATAAAGTGATGTGTATTTTTAGAGGTAAGTGAACAAACCTCTTTAAAGGACATTTTCATGAGTCTTTGACACTAATGACGTCAATACATTTGCTCACAGACTGACACAAAACATGGAAATGAGGAAACAACAACTTTATTTTCTTCCCATTGTGAATAAAAACTGAGAGATAATATCAAGTGTGAGGAGTGTGTTTTGAACACAATGCTGCGTATTTATGTATTTACAAACCCGGATTAATACTAATACTTTATCACACAATGGCATTCGAAAAGGATAATTTCTTTCTAATTAGTTGTGTTGTATTTCTGAGTGATAGATTGTTCTTGAGTAATTGTACTTATTGTGTTTTAATATCAAGTTGTCAAATGGTTAGTTGGCCAAATGTATTCATATTGGGTAAATAAGTGATTACAAAATGGCAATAACTTGTTCTCTGATGTTTTCAGTTGTCCTAAAATCAGTATTTTGCAGCCATTTTAAATCTTATGTATGGAAAATTTCATAATGCAACCAGGTTACTGTCATTGGAAACCATCTACAGAATTATAAATAATCATTGTGCTTTCATTCCAGTTCATCAGCTCTGTTTTGTCAATGACACACAATTACTATAAACTCCAGTTGAACAGTTTTTGAATTTCCACTGCATTTTAATGAGTCATATCTTTGTACCTTCTGCTTTTTGCTCTCAATCACCTGTATCCCTTCTTATAAATGTGTGTTTGGATATGTGTGTGTGCAGGGAATGACCCCGCTTATGTACGCATGTGTCCGTGGTGACGAGGCCATGGTACAGATGCTGCTGGACGCTGGGGCTGATATCAATAGTGAGGTCAGTATGCATCAGAGGATGTTAAAAATCTATTCCAGTGAGTCTTTATAGCTGTAACCTGTTCTGTTGTAGTCGTTTATGTCCACGTTCTTCTCTTGCTGTTAGCATGCCATGTAGAAAGTGTCATTGAATAGTGCTTTATTTAACCTGTTAAACTCTCAGGAACCACCATAGATCTGTACTGATCTTCCTCAATTTTGTAACTACACACCTTTGACACACCTATTAGTTTCACTGTAGTTGAAGTAATTGTAGATATGGTTCACTGAATTATGCATGGACCCAAATGAGGTGCTTCAATATACAGTGAGGGAAAAAAGTATTTGATCCCCTGCTGATTTTGTACGTTTGCCCACTGACAAAGAAATGATCAGTCTATAATTTTAATGGTAGATTTATTTGAAAAGTGAGAGACAGAATAACAACAAGAAAATCCAGAAAAACGCATGTCAAAAATTTTATAAATTGAGTTGCATTTTAATGAGGGAAATAAGTATTTGACCCCCTCTCAATCAGAAAGATTTCTGGCTCCCAGCTGTCTTTTATACTTTTATACTCTTAAAGGGAGTGCTCCTAATCTCAGCTTGTTACATGTATAAAAGACACCTGTCCACAGAAGCAATCAATCAATCAGATTCCAAACTCTCCACTATGGCCATGACCAAGGAGCTCTCCAAGGATGTCAGGGACAAGATTGTAGACCTACACAAGTCTTGAATGGGCTTGGACCATTGCCAAACAGCTTGGTGAGAAGGTGACAACAGTTGGTGCGATTATTCGCAAATGGAAGAAACACAAAAGAACTGTCAATCTCCCTCGGCCTGGGGCTCCATGCAAGATCTCACCTCGTGGAGTTGCAATGATCTTGAGAACAGTGAGGAATCAGGCCAGAACTACACGGGAGGATCTTGTCAATGATCTCAAGGCAGCTGGGACCATAGTCACCAAGAAAACAATTGGTAACACACTACGCTGTGAAGGACTGAAATCCTGCAGCACCTGCAAGGTCCCCCTGCTCAAGAAAGCACATATACATGCCCGTCTGAAGTTTGCCAATGAACATCTGAATGATTCAGAGGACGACTGGGTGAAAGTGTTGAGGTCAGATGAGACGAAAATGGAGCTCTTTGGCATGAACTCAACTCGCAGTGTTTGGAGGAGGAGGAATGCTGCCTATGACCCCAAGAACACCATCCCCACCGTCAAACATGGAGGCGGAAACATTATGCTTTGGGGGTGTTTCTCTGATAAGGGGACAGGACAACTTCACCGCATCAAAGGGACGATGGACGGGGCCATGTACCGGCAAAACTTGGGTGAGAACCTCCTTCCCTCAGCCAGGGCATTGACATGCAGCATGACAATGACCCAAAACACACGGCCAAGGCAACAAAGGAGTGGCTCAAGAAGCAGCACATTAAGGTCCTGGAGTGGCCTAGCCAGTCTCCAGACCATAATCCCATAGAAAATCTGTGGAGGGAGCTGAAGGTTCGAGTTGCCAAACATCAGCCTCGAAACCTTAATGACTTGGAGAAGATCTGCAAAGAGGAGTGGGACAAAATCCCTCCTGAGATGTGTGCAAACCTGGTAGAGAAACTACAAGAAACGTCTGACCTCTGTGATTGCCAACAAGGGTTTTGCCACCAAGTATACTAAGTCATGTTTTGCAGAGGGGTCAAATACTTATTTCCCTCATTAAAATGCACATCAATTTATAACATTTTTGACATGCGTTTTTCTGGATTTTTTTTGTTGTTATTCTGTCTCTCACTCTTCAAATAAATCTACCATTAAAATTATAGACTGATCATTTCTTTGTCAGTGGGCAAACGTACAAAATCAGCAGGGGATCAAATACTTTTTTCCCTCACTGTAAGTGACTGATTGAAAATCTGAGAGTTTAAGGGGTTAAGTTTGTCTGCTTAAACCTTTATTAGAAAAATCAATCAAAAAAATAATTTACTTATGCATACAATTACATTATGTGCAAATGGAATTTGATTTTATTCGATTTTATGCGAATTAGTCTCAAAGTAGACACACTTAACTTATTGTGTCCCATTTAAGTCAAAAACATGAAGTATCCCATATAGATTGAACCCAGATAACCTGAATTTTATTAAAACTGACTTGGCAATGGAACAGGCTTCATGGATTTGACTGTGTTTTGATCTGTTTGTAGTTTCTTATGGAGAGAGTGACTCTTGAACAAAATGCCAAGTGCCTATTCAGCTATGAGTTCAGCTATGAGCGTTCTTGTTTCATAATGCTGTAAAATATCACATTTAGAATATGGCATCTGTGAACTGAACGTTATATGTATGGCAGCCTGGGGAAACTTCACTCAGGGAATTGTTGACATTTTTTACTATGTATAGTTCTGGAAGCTGCAGACTTTCCTCAACTGAAATATGCTTTTTTTTTTTTTTTGTGCATGTAAAGTTCTAGCATTTTAAATCCTGCTTAGCTCTAAATGGGAAAAAGGAGAAAACTGTACTTAAAGATTTAATTCTACAAAGATTCAATTCTACAAAGAGTGTATAGGCCCAATTTTGGCTCAAATCTGATTTCCGATGTTTTTTTTCCCAGACCACTTTATATGTAAAATTTCCAGGCTGTCAATGTCAGTATTTATAAGTCAAAATCATGACTGATCAGCTGATTCACAGATAGCTTCTTTATGTAACAGTAAATGATTAATAAATAGATGTATGCCTGATAGAAAGCACAGATTAAAGAGGAGGATTTTGAAGTTAATTCCACTGCTTTTGGCACGTTGCTTATGAGTCACTCCTTAGTGTTTCTTCCAGCATTTGTGCTCTCTGCCAATTATCTCTCCTCCAGTCTATCTGTCACTACCTTTAAAACTTGCAAAGAACCCAGCAGATTATGGGCAGGTCTCTGGCTAAAGCCCTGGGATATGTGTGAGTTATTATATGGAGAGTGAGGAAAGGGAAGGCTTTTCAGCATGGGGTGAATTTATAATTTATATATATATATATATATATATATATATATATATATATATATATATATATATATATATATATATATATATATATCCTATTAGTCTATTCTTAACTGTCTGAGGTTAGCGCAGGGGCAGGTGGGAAAGAAAGCTGGCTCCAACTTTCCGCTTATAACACTCCTCTCAGTTAATCCTTTATATTTTTTCCTTGCTTCTCTTTTTTCCTTCCACGTCCAACTTAACTCCAGTGTTTAATGGCTGAATGCTATTTCTCTCCCTGAACCTCCCCTATATGACTTCCCAGGTTCCCAGCTCAATACACAGACACCCCTCAGTTTATCCTGACACCAGGCAGGGGACTCCACTCACTTTCGCCGTGTTGCACGGACACATCGCTGTCGTGCAGGTAGTAATGACGCGAATAATTCAATGCCTTCCATCTCTGCACTCTCCTTCAATTATTATTATTATTATTATTATGCGCCAACATAATAATAATGGCAAAAACACTGCTGTGAACTGGATGTTCCTCTTCTGCTGGATTTAATGAGTCAGTAAACAGTGCATAGCAGGACATGTTTTCTACTAAAAGCGCTTGAATTTCTTAAGAACACATACATCCAGGAGTGCTTGATCTCTTAAGAACGCAGGAGCTGTATTACCACTGAAGCAAAATCTGCCTGCTTTGTTTATTTTGTTTGAGTTCTTCTACCAACTGAAAGCATCTGCTTAATGAAAAGGGTTTTTTGTTGCTTGTTTGGTGGGTTTTTCTCTTGCCACTCTTGGTTCCTTTTCATTTTTGCATTGAGATTGACAGAAAATCAGACTAGTGGTAGTGAGATGCATGGACTAGATCACAACCACAACATTTAGGTGACCAGGAAGATCTACAGTAAAGTTTAGTACTGTGGAATTAATTGATATGTCCAACATTTTAAGTGTCTTATACAGTACCTGTGTCATTATGCATAAACTACCCATGCAACTACAATGTAACTAGGGCTCCAACTGACAAATATTTTGATCAATCAGTTAATCTGTTGATTATTTTCAATTGATAGGTTTGTTGGATTATTTTTAAAAATACACCACATACGATTTAATTAGCAAATAAGATTTATTAAAGAATATTTTTCCCAGCATTTCAGACAACCAATACTACTACAGAACTCAAGTTATTAATTATAGTACAATATTATCACATGTATCTGTCATGGCATACACATTTAAAGTGCTTATGTCAACCTTTTAAAAAAAATTAAAAATCAGACACCCAGACAACCATTAAAAAGTCTATAAAGATTTTCTGGTTCTACACTTTTTTTTTTTTTTTTGCAATTACACATCAGTGTAACCAATGGACCCTTGGTCTTAATAATCTTGGAGAGGGTCTTACCTGTATTTCAAGCCTGATTTGTTCAATTCTGACAAGTCACATTCAAAATAAAAGCTAATATAGAACACTTGGATGCTAAATTAATTTTGCTTGCTGAATTGGTTTAAGACAAATCAGGAGAAGGACTGAAAGCAGGAAGATGACTTGATGACATGACACAACATATATTAAAATATATACTGTATACAGTATTGGGTATATGTTGTGTTCATTTATCAAATCAACTGGGTTGAAAAAATATGTTGGAGGTAGTCGATTCAAATAGTTTGGCTGCTTGTGGTGTGAAGTGATATAGTGTGTGCTGAAAATGTGTCCGAAATTTGTTGCCAACATTTTTTAATCATTATTGAATTTTATCGATTTTGACAATTTGATGTTGCAGCACTGAATGTAACTACTGGGTATGTACGTGTTTTCAGAAGTAACAGGACGTCTGCTCTGAGGTAATTACACATGTGGAAAAGGGTGAAGGTAATTACAGTAGTGTGAACTGCTGGCTTTCCAACGGCTTGTCTTTTTGACTCACTAAATCAGCCTAGAATCATGTCATAAAATAATTATGTAAATGTATATCTGTGTGAGTTTACTCAGGTGCGATGTCAACTTGGCAACAATTGACTAAAGTAATTTTTATTGGAATAAACCTTTATAGATGTTATGTAGGTTTATGTCAGTTGTCAGAAAGTGATTATGTAAAGTGTTACAGGAACGTCTTTATACAAAAGTTATGTTCACCCAGTTACACACGTTATCACTGAGCAAAAGTCCTGTTACAACTGCAAAGATATACCTCTGTCTTTACAGTTATGTTGATATAGTTGTGTTATGTGCTATAGTAATCCATTTTTTAAAAAACACATTCACAGTAGTTACACTATAGTTCAGTCCCTCCAGGATTTTGCGATTTTGTGATTACAGAAATGAACATAAAATCAAGCAATATTCGGAGGAGCTTGCAATTTTTCAAAATTACCGCAGATTTTCCACAGATTTGGGCCAAGACGCATCATGTGATGTCATCACAACACGCATTCAGCCAAAGCCCTCTTTGATTCACGTGCAATGAGCAGGAGTACAGCTAAAATGTCTCATTTAGCAACAAATGTCACTGCGACCGTGCAAAGCAATTTCTTGCAATTGCGATTTGGCCAATTCAAGTAGTTTTCTGCAAAAAAAGTACAAAAGGACTACACAAATTTTGCAAAGTCAAGCATTTTTGGCTACATTAATCACCAAAAACAAACTCTGCAAAATCCTGTGCGGACTGATAGTTGCATATGTAAAAATTCAAGTATTAGAGACACAGTATAAAGTGGGATCATTTGCTTCATAATGATGTGATTTGTTTGTTATGGCCTGATCACGCTAGCTGCTACTGGATGCTCGAGCCAACGTGGAGGGGGCGTTGCAGGATGGCGCTGAGAACTACGCTGAAACACCGCTCCAGCTGGCCTCTGCTGCAGGTGACACAGTAATCCTCAGCAGGTTTTCTTTAATATGGTTACCTGTGGATCTCAGTGTTACTCTTTATGCCAAGTTAACCTCAGAGGTGCCAGATTCATTTGTCGGTTGAGTAGCTGGAGCGAGTGAATCACTGCCAATGTTACAGATGTGTTCTCATACTCATGAGATGCTCATACTCACATAACACAGCACTATATGACTCTATAGTATACAGTTAGAGAAGAGAAATGGTTTATAAATCACACTATCTGATGTCACCCAGAAGAGGATGCGTTCCTTTTTGAGTCTCGTTCCTGTCAAGGTTTTTTCCTCATGTCGCCTCAGGGTTTTTCATTGCCACCGTTGCCGCTCATTAGGGGATAAATTTCAATTTTATATCCTGATTTCTGTAAAGCTGCTTTGTGACAACATCCTTTGTTATAAAAGCACCACATACATAAAATTGAACTGAATTTTTCTTCTAATGTATGCATTTGCATGTATGAACATTATCAGGAAGTCATTTTTCTTTTACCTCATAACCACTAACACAAATTCACACCATTATGAATTACATAAACATATGAAGTGTAGCCCAATTTATGTGTAAAGTCTGTGCTTTTTAAAACATATTATTAGGCTTACCAGGCTCATGAAATAAGCCTATCTTCTCTTTTTCTCTGCAAACACAAACAGGTGTGAAAGTCACATGGTAAAATGCATTTCATGAAAATGCATGCATTTAAAAAAATATCTAATACGTGTGTTAACTTGCTTTGTTAATATTGCTTCCTGTTTACTAATGCCAGGTTAATTAATGCAGTAAATAATGTTACCAAATAATGTTACTGTCACGAACCTCGAATCGGCACGGAAGCAGGAGCGGGCGGAAGGTGTAGAGCGTGGTATCGGGAAGTACAAGAAACGTAGTCGTAAGACAGGCAAAGGTCAAGCGATCGGACGAACAACACAAACGGGGTCAGGCAGAGAGCGTAGTCGAAACCGGAAAGAAGGGTCGAGGATAACACGAAGACAAACTAACTAGAACGACTTGGTATCGCAGAGAAACAAGTTGACTGAGCGTTTACTTCACATAGATTCTGGGTGAATGACTTCCCTAAGTACTAGCGGTGAGAGTGTGTATGTGTGATTGGTGCCAGGTGTGTCTGATCAGAACTCCGGGGATGGTGAACGCATGCGTGCATGAGAATTGAGTGTTGCATCTTGGGAATTTGAGTTCTGATCTGACTGAGCTGTGACAGTTACCAGTGGAATATATTCTGGAAATATCGTACTATAAATCCAGGCAAAATGATGCCCACAATGTTCTTTTTAACTAGAACACAAAATCTCAAGAGAGGCATTTCCGTGGCTTAACTGTTTCCTGCGTAATTCTGAAACTCACTTAACTAGTCCACTTTGGCTAAAGGTCCACAGTCAGGTGGCATTGGAAGTTTACTTTTTAGGTGCTCAGGTAAATGCCTCCATTATCCTTTATTTCTATAAAAGAGCATCAAGGATGAGCAGAAGGTCTTCTACTGAAACATCCATCTGCATGGATGAGTGTTTTAATGTCTCTGTAAAGGAAAGTGTGATGTTAGGGCTGTTTGAGGCTCATCACATCCAAAACTCATCAACTCTCATTCCTCACGCTCCATTTGACATACAGCTGGTCAATTACCCCCAGCACTTATATCTGCAAGGTTTTTTCTTTAATGCGAAGACACTTTTCTCCCCACTATCCTGTACAGATGTGCCAAGAACAAGACACTGATTTGCATTAGCAAAACAATCAGCAGGAGTCTGAGAGAACTTCCGCAATAATAGTCAGGAAGTGGTAGAATCCTCTGCCGGTTGTTAGTCGTGTGTTGGAGCATTTGGGGGTTTTATTCCGGCTTAATTACAGCATTGGTACATACTGAGCTGTAATGTCCAAAATACAGATTCAACCAAGTCTGTAAAAATCTTTAATAGAAATGCTTCCAATGTGTAATGTAGTGTAATTTAACACCAGATTTAATCTGTGAGTAGAAAAATAAACCAATGATCAATAGTTGTTCAAATGGCTTGTAGCCGAATTAACATCTACTGCTGGAGAAAGTCACTGAACATTGGCCATATGTCAGCTGTGGACAAATTTTCATCCATCACTGAAAAACTGTGCAGAAATGCACTGTACAAATCAGACTTGCACTACAGAAGGAAAAAAAAACCCAATCCAATAAATGTTCTTGTGAGGAATATAAGTCTGGACCTGCTGACAGACCCCGGGACTTTTTTTGAGGGGTTATAGTATTACAGTGTGTGGCATTTCTCTAATTCTTAATGCATAATTCCATCATCTGTTTGCTACACCATGGGGTGGGAGTGAAGATTAAAACCAGTGTCATGTGGTCAGTTTGTGGAATCCTGCTCAATTACGTAAACTCAATTTGTGCCGATTCAAGATAGAGAGGATTATAGGGGAAAAAGAAGCTTCTTGAGCCACATTTCAAAAGCATTAATTCAATTCAATTCAATTCAATTTATACAGTGCATTTAACAGTAGACATTGTCTCAAAACAGCTTTACAGAAATCCAAAATTCATATTGCATACAGCAAAGCAGGAGTGACAATGGCAATAAGAAAACTCCCTGATACAGCTAAGATAATTAATATTGTCTTATCTGGTAAACTATGGTTTCAAGAGAATAGTCCCATGTTTGTTCCATTAATTGTAAGAAATAAGCAACTGTCTGTACTTTGATCAAGAGGTAATTTCAAGTACTCCATGACTTTCAAAGAATCAGCAGCTTTGGTGTCCATATAGGAAAATAATCAGTGATGGGGTAGTGTCACATGGCTTGATGCAAAGTGGAGTTAATATTTCTCCCCTTTTGGGGGTTTTGGTGGCTTGACAGTTAAGGCTCTGAGTTACTGATCGAAAGGTCAGGGGTTCAATGATCATTTTTAATTTAGTAATGGATGATGGATGATGCTTTTTAACTTCGGTTGCTTAGTAGTTGGCACATTTGCCTCACACCTCCGGTGTTGGGGGTTCGATTCCTTCATGCATGTTCTTCCTGTGCTACGGGGGTTTCCTCCGGGTATTCCAGTTTCCTCCCCCAGTCCACGGACATACATTATACGCTGATTGGCATCTCTAAATTGTCCATAGTGTGTGAATGGGTGTGTGAATGTATGTGCGATTGTACCCTTCGATGGTTTGGCACCCGTCCAGGGATTCCCTGCCTTGTGCACAAGGATAGGCTCCAGGCTCCCCTTGACACTTTGTAGGAAGAGGAAGCAGTACAGAAAATGGATGAACGGAGGCATTTTAACCATTTAACCTTTCTATTATTCCATTTAATGTTGTAGAAAATCCACAAAACATGTTCCTGTTATCACTTATGTTCCAGCAGCTATAAACAGTTATTCCCTCAACAGCCTCTGTTTCTCCTCTCTTTTGAAGTTAATAAGACCAAAAAAACCTCCTCTGTCCTGAAGACTTTCCTGTGGTGGAAAACGTATTGACTGTTTCAAAGCGCTGACACTGGAGACTCCTTCCAGAAGTGTTAATTAAACATCTCCTTTCAAAAATTTACATCATATCAATGATTTTTTTTTCTTTGTTAAATAAACGCATTATTCTAGATTATACTCACTGAACACTTTATTAGATACACTATACTAATACTGGGTTGGGCCTCCCTTTGCTCTGAAAACAGCCTCAATTCTTCATGGCATGGATTCCACAAGATGTTGGAAACATTCCTTTGAGATTCTGGTCCATGTTGACATGATAGCATCACACAATTCCTACAGATTTTTCAGGCACTTGTATGCTATAAATCTCCCATTCTACTACATCCCAAAGGTGTTTTGTTGGATTCAGATCCGGTGACATTGAAGGCCACTGAATGTCATGTTCATGAAACCAGTTTGAGACAACTTTTGCTTTGTGACATGGTGCATTATCATGCTGGAACTAGCCATTAAAAGATGGTAAATTGTGGCCATGAAGGGATGCACATGGTCAGCAACAATACTCAAATAGGCTGTGGCATTCAAGCGATGATGGATTGGTATTAACAGGATCAAAGTGTGCCAAATCCTCACACCATTACACCACCTCCACCAGTCTGGACTGCTGACACAATGCAGGTTGGTTCCTTGGATTCATGCTGTTGGTGCCAAATTCTGACCTACCATCTGTGTACGTCAGCAGAAATCGAGATTCATCAGACCAGGCTACATTTTTTCAGTCTTTAACTGTCGGTTTTGGTGAGCCTGTGCCCACTTCAGCCTCAGCTTTCTGTTCTTGGCTGACAGAAGTGGAACCTAACATGGTCTTCTGCTGTTGTTGTCCATCTGCCATCAGTGTTTACCATGAACATTCTGAGATGCGTTTCTGCTCACCACAATTGTACAGAGTGGTTATCTGAGTAACTGTAGCCTTTCTGTCAGCTCTAACCAGTCTGACCATTACCTTCTGCCACTCAATTGGCTGATTAGATAATTGCATGAATGAGTAGGTGTACAGGTGTTACTAATAAAGTGCTTGTTGAGTGTATATATGTAGAACATCCACTGCTGTTAGAGCTGCTGTTATAGAAAAGAGAGACCACACAGCGATCACTGCCTAATGAGAACTACTCTCTCTCTCTCTCTCTCTCTCTCTCTCTCTCTCTCTTGCTATCCTATTTAAGATGATCTTAACATTAGGCATTAGGGTGCTTTAGGGAAACTGGACCCATATTAGTTGTACTTATTTCACAGCTAAATCTACACAACTCATCTTTCAGATTCATTACTTTTAATGCGTCCAATGCAGATGCAGCACATTTTCATGTTACTCATTATTCTCATTTAATTGGCTTGATTTTTGTTCAGGTGTAGTTACCTGAAAATGCTTCGGGGCAAAAGAACAGCTTTTACCTCTAAGGTAATTCATCAAACACAGTCAGGTAGATTATAAATAACTCGTTTCCAGTGTAATCATTTAGCAGTGTCTTCCAATCTTGGTCCTCAAATAACCCTTTTCTGCATAGAGTAGATTCCCTACTCTAACATGCAGTCAACACATTGGCTCATTAACAAGCACTTTGTAAATGGCTGTGTTGAATCAGGAAGGTTTTCTTTCTAGAATTACTGCAGGGTGATTGTGAAGCACAGGTGTAACCCATTTTATGTTAATTTGTTAATTAGAACGTGAGTTTAATCAGGTGTGTTGACAGCAGGGAAAATACTATGGGGGAATAATTTCAGCATGAAACATATGTTGTAAGTTTTAAACAACCCTGATTTATTTCAATGGAATTGTTAACATGTACAATTGCATTCAAAATTATTGAACCCCCAATGAAAATCAGGTTTATTGTCAAAATGTTCAAACTTTCAGCTATTTGCAATGAACAAATCAAACAAAAGCAATTGAAATAGTTCAACACAACAAATGCTTCAAGTCGTTTCCCCAAATTCAACTGAAAATGCAACTTATTATGATTTCTCCATTCTCAAAATTATTCAAGTCCCTGAATAGAATCCCTCACAACAGCACAAATATGCATAACAGGTGTTGTCTCAAGCACACCTGATGCAACTAATCAAGGGCTTCATTAGTTGCACCAGGTGTGCTTGAGCTGGAACACATGAAATACCTGTACTGGCTAGGGGCAGAAAACGGAAGCTATCAATGGCTGTAAGCAGATTTCTGAGAAGGTAGGTTGTGAAAAACCTTCGAGTGACTGCAAAAGACCTGTAGCAAGACTTTCTGGCAACAGGCACTGAGGTTTCAGTGAGCACAGTAAGGCGTGTACTAAACGCAGAAGGTTTCCATGCCAGAACTCCAAGATGTACACCACTACTGACCCAAAAGCACGAGATAATTCAAAATCATATAAATCTCCCACAGAAGTTTTGGGATTCTGTTCTGTGGAGCGCTGAAACAAAACTGGAACTTTTCGGCATGATGGATCTCAAGGAAGAAGAATGAAGAATGAACACTCTGTCCACAGTCAAGCATGGGGATGGATTGGTGATGCTCTGGGGCTGCTTTGCATCCACTGTCACTGGAAACCTGCAGCGTGTGGAAGGCAAAATGGATTCATTGAAGGATCAGAAAATCCTAGGAGAAAACGTCATGTCTTTGAGGAAGCTGAAGCTTGGGCGTCATTGAACCTTCCAACAGGACAATGATCCCAAGCATACCTCAAATTCCACCAAGGCTTGGTTTCAGAAGTCCTGGAAGATTCTACAAGTTACCTGACTTGAACCCCATAGATAATCTCTGGTGGGATTTGAAGAAGGCGATTGCAGCCCACAAACCCAAGAATATTACTGAACTGGAGGCCATTGCTCATGAGGAATGGGCTAAGATTCCTCAGGAACGCTGCCAGAAGCTATGCATCTCAATTGCAGCAGGTCATAACAGCAAAAGGGTGCGCTACTAAGTACTAAAGATGCGTGCCATGAAGGGGTTGAATAATTTTGAGACTGGAGAAGTCATTATAAGTTGCATTTTCAGTTGAATTTGGGGAAACCACTTGAAGCATTCATTGTGTTGAACTATGTCAATTGATTTTGTATGATTTGTTCATCAACAGCTGAAAGTCTGTACATTTTGACAGTAAACCTGATTTGTGGTTGTGGTTGAATAATTTTGATTGCAACTGTATGTGTTTAATAGTAGAGTTGTAATAAAAAAAAAAAAGATTTAAATGTTATTCATATGTCACTTTTTAAAATAGACATTATCACAAAGTAGATTTCCAGAAATTTAGATTTTGAAAAGATGACGTCAGGAAGAAATCCATGAGAGGAACCAGACACAAAATGGAAACTTCTTCTGGGTGACCGTGGGATTTTAAATCATTACAAATCATGGGATTATAAGTGATTATTCTTCTACAGTTGTATACTATCAAGACAAACAATACTGAGTGTGTTGGAAGGATGTTCGGTATGAGTAATAATTTTGTAGATGGAATAGTTGAATAAAATGTATGTACTTCTTCATTGTAATGTTTATAGGTAATTTTGAGTTGGTCAGTCTACTTTTGGAGAGGGGAGCAGACCCCTTAATTGGAACCACATATCGCAATGGCATTACTTCGGCTCCTTTAGGGGATATGAACTCATACAGCCTCGCTGCATCACATGGGCACAGGTAAGACACACATACACAACACATGTGTATTCCACCACTGCAACATAATGAATTAGGGGTGTATACTCAATGCCAATATATGTATCTATATTTATTTAGTGCTCAAAATATTTGGAATTGGGGCCGAAATGGAATGCCACAGTGCCATTCATTGCATCTGTATTTCCTAAGTGCTCAAAACAATCATATCTATTTTCGTATTCGGATTTAAACCAGAGTGATCTATACCAGAAGGTGTTTGTGTGTGTGTGTTTGTGTGTGTGTGTGTGTGTGTGTGTGTGTGTGTGTGTGTGTGTGTGTGTGTGTGTGTGTGTGTGTGTGTGTGTGTGTGTGTGTGTGTGTGTGAGCCCTACCACTATGTCCTGGAAACACTGGAACACACTGAAAAGAAGTAATTCATTCACATTTTCTAACCACAAAAAGCAATTTGCAGAGCACAACCTTTTCAACTCAGTTAACTATGTATTATGCCACTATTTAACACCATTGTCTTTCCCAAATAAGGGAACGGTTCAGATTTACTTCAGTTTGGGGGTTTGTCGAAAGATCAGAAAAGTTCTCTGGACGTGCTGTCAAAATCCTGAATGAAGCTGGGACGCAGTGCTGCCGCGAGTCAAAATAGAGTCCTTTAATTATCATTTCATTAGAATACACATATGATTTTGCAGGGAGATTTTCTTTTTAAAACAATGGAGAATGTTCATTTAAGAACAGCACAAAACATACACAATGAGCAAAGGTTAATGTTTTTGAATGCAATGAACGCTTCTGCAGCCCTGACATTTTTTCTTCCATTGGGTCTGTGCCATGTTAAATTGACCCAGGACATAACTGGGAGTTTAAAACAGCACAAACATGAAAATATTACATCATTCCAGTGTATATATGGTCTCTAACTCTACACATAGCATCAGTCATGTTCTTTTTGTAAAACATAAGTGCAACAAGATTTTCAGAAGACAAAATAACAATATACACAGATCATCCTGTTCAAAAGTTAACACCCCCCTGGCTCTTAATGTATCGTGTTACCTTCTTGAGCATCAGTGAATGTTCACACATTTTGAAATAGTTGTGTACAAGTCCCTCAGTCGTCCTCAGTGTGAAAAGATAGATCTCAATATCATGTAGTCGCTGTTGGAAAGGGGTGAAATATGCAAATGATGCTGGAAAAATAAAGAATGTGCAGGACCTGGAAGATTTTCCTGAAGAACAGTGGGCTGTTTAACTCCTTTGGACAAACAAGGGACTCATGAACAACTATCACAAAACAAAAAAACAGTCATGGATCATCCAGGTAACGAATCAAGGGTATGTAAACTTTTGAACGGGGTCGTTTTGATAAATTCAGCTATTATCTTGACTTGTGGACTATATGTAAACATCTGTTATGTGAAATAGCTTATTCAGGACAGTATTAAATAAAAACACACATGGGATTTGACTAGATTCTACTAGGGATATATGAACTTTTGGGAACAACTGTATTAAAACAGCTGTTTGTTTTTTTTTTCTACCAGAACTGGGTAAAATGCATCTCCAGAAATATCGTTCCCAATGCGTAGGAACTGTAAAGTGCATGAATGTGGACACCCACTCTTTCACTCGCACCCAGGCTCAGCACTGCATAATGAAGGCTTATTGAAATTCACCGTAACAATTCTAACCAAGAATCAAATGCATTAGACGTCCGGCTTTTTCATTGCAATCTTAAGGCAGTCAGTCAGACCTATTTGGATTGGAACTTTATTGCAGCCTGAGCCAAGATTAAGAAACCTGCTTCAAGCCCCTGAGACATCGGAGACAACGAGACTTATGTTGATTTGTTGCTTTGCGTGAATTGAACCAGGCATTTTCAGAGACAGAGTGTACATTTACTGAGTTATAATCATGCCCCAGAGCAGACGGCGGTAAAATGTGCAAAAAATTATTTTTGTTTCTTGATAAATGAGTCATAAATATTAATGGGCTCGACATCTTTTGAAAATGCACATTCTATTTTACAGTTTTAAACTCCGAGCTCATCTTTCTATTGGTAAGAACATTGTGTCAGCCCTGTGTTCATCATTTCGAGCTGGATAGCTAAGCGAAACGAGTGGGGATATGAAATATTATGAATGTGTACATGTAATGGTGCATTACTGTCACAGCACTCGCATTAACCAAATGTTCTTAGAAGTTAATGTTAGTACATTAATAATTTCCCCTATCGCAGTAATTGCATTTTGGCATAATGTGGCTTTCATTACTGTACATTTACTCCTGTATGAGTGATTAGGACTATCAGAAGAGGCTAAGAAAGTATGTGTTTGTGCAGGAACGTTTTCCGGAAGCTTCTGTCCCAGTCGGAGAAGGACAAAGGCGACATGATGTCTCTAGAGGAGATCCTGGCTGAGGGCTCAGAGGCTGGCGGGGAGAAACGAACAAGCCACTCGGAGGGCACCCTGCGCACAGGCAAGGCGAAACTGAGGGCCCTCCGAGAGGCCATGTACCACAGCGCCGAACACGGCCATGTGGACATTACCATAGACATCCGCAGCTTGGGTTAGTAACCACACTGCACGACTGCCATCACATCTGCAGCCTATTAGTTCTCATTTATTTTGGGTACTGCATGCCTCCACTGCCTCATTTCCCACCAAAGACAGTCACTGCATGGGTTAGTACTGATTTAGTACAGTAGTAGGCAAAGATAAATAACAAGGGGTGGCACTGATTTCTGAGCTGCATAGATGCCATGGAGTAACAGATGAGTGTTGGTCATGTGTGTAGGTGTACCGTGGACTCTGCACACATGGCTGGAGTCTCTGAAGACATGTTTTCTGCAGCAGCGACGGCCGCTGATCCAGGGCTTGCTTAAAGACTTTAGCTGCATCCAGGAGGACGAGTACACTGAAGAACTCATCACACATGGCCTACCGCTTATGTTCCAGATCCTCCGGGCCAGCAAGGTTCACACTTACTCCTCTGAGTACATCATTTCGCATGAAATATTTCACTGAATGTCAATGCAGCATGTGCATGGATGTGCAGTGAATGATTCATTATTCATTTTAAGAACGCTCACAATGAGACAGTTGAGACAGCAGCTTAAGTTAAAAAAAATATGTTATTAGCTACTCAGGGAAAGTAATACATACTTGTGACCAGAGTTGGGTATAACGCGTTACTCTATTCGAATGATAATTCGATAAATTTTCTGATAACACAGTAATGTAACGCATTACATTTTAAATTTATATAATTTGATTACACTTACTGAGTTCAATAAATTTACGTTACTAGTGTTACAAATATATTGTTAAGAAAACAATATAAAGTAAAATGCATTTGTAAAATAAATCATGTTTTGCATGGCTGCCAAGGGTGTAACCTGGCCTGGGCATTGAGGGCTATAGCCGCAAAGATTTTTTCTTTAGCTCAGAATAAATATCCACTTGGAACTGTTTGACTCTACGTAATGGAACGTCAATAAAAGAAGACGGTGGTGTTGTAATTTTATGTCTTCAGTGAACAGAGACCAATAATACAGCGTTTACAGGAAAATACGTCTAAACACACGTGTCTCAATTCTTTCTTTCTTTATTTTTTTAAACCAGTAAAAGGGTTGAAACTGAAACAGTAACATCCTCAGATTCTGAGCAGGAAAACAAGGCGTGTAAATGTCTATATGAGTTCCAGTTTACATGAACATGATATGAGCAGAGCATAAGGAAAGATAATGTACTCTGGATGGACTGTAGCAGCTAAACCCATACACTGATAGCTTAGTTGTGCCTCCCCTTGGCTAGCAACATCAAACTAGTCTAGTTAGAAAGTTTTATATTTTATCTGCAAGTTTTGTGATAAATCCAACTTTTTTGTAGTGTATTTTTGTAGGTTTGATTGTAGATTTTGAAATTAATGTGAAAGTAATGTAATTAGTAATCTGATTACTTTTTAAATGCAGTAATCAGTAATGTAATCTAATTGTAATTTTAAAGTAGTAATTAGTAATCTGTAGTAGATCACTTTTTTTGAGCAACTTCTGGGTGAAAACACAAGGCCTCAGCTTATTTTTCTGAGGAGCCAATTCACATTATTGTAATGACCTGTAGGTTTCCACCTTTGAGCAACAAAAACACAGCAGATGAATACATTTGTATGATTCAAGCGTGCAAAGGCAGTTAAAACAACTAATCGCTTTAGCCTCCTCAGAAAGCCTTTTCCTGAACAAGAATGTCAACAAAGTCATTACAAGGAACATTTTTGTCTGTGTCAGCCAAGGCATGTGTGTGCAATGTGTATATAATGGATTTTGCAATTGAATGGAGTCCAATGGGAGTAGTGGTGGTTGGGGCATTTTTTAAAATTATTTTAATTAATTTTAACAAATTATTTAAGCAATTGACAAACTATATGAAGTGACTAGAAATCACTGAATAAATACTTAGAACTGCTCAAACGTGAAATAAGGTGAACTTTTCCTTTAAGTAGAGTTCTTAAGGCATTAGTTTTTCAAAAGCCCTGCCTTTAAGCACAAAAAATTGGCAGGCAGTCTGATATAGCAGAAATACATAAGGAATTTTTGAGTGAAATACGTATATACTATCTGTCTGGGACGGTCAGGAATGGGGATTCTGCAGCAGTGGATGCAAGTACACATTTAGTAGTGAACCATGCAAACAAACATCAAAAACACTGAAAACAAGGATCAAAAACCTGAACTAGAGACACAGGGCAAAACATACAGACTATGATAGACACTAAGGTACACACAGCAGTACATGAACACAAAAACAATAAAAGCTTGACAACCAGACTCTGCAACACAGGGACTTATATAATGGTGCTATTCAGAGTGAGACACAGGTGCGAGTGATTGAGAACATGACGTGTTGGGGCTGATGGGAAATGTAGTTCAGTGCTCTTTGGGTCAAACCATGACACAATCTCTTGCAATATGGAATGGTATAAAGGCAAGAGACAATGTTAAAAATATTGAAACAGTTTGGGTTTTTTTTTTGCTAGCAATTTTTTACTGACAGTCAATTTTTATTAAAAACCATGTCTTTGATATAGAACTATCAAGAGCTTTAGGTGTGTGTTTGAAAGAATGTGTGCGTGTTCATGAGACTCATCTGCCATTTACTTTTTATTTATTTTCAAGTAAATCCTATAGAATACATTTATCATAAGGAAAGATATCAGGATCAACTTGTAAATACAACAGAATAATATCCCCCCCCCAAATTTGTGGAGCTTTATAATTGATTGCCAACTGTCCCATTCACTAACATAGGAATGGGAAAGGTTGAGATAGGCACTGAATAATAACCAAACATATTGGAAATATATTTAGGTTTATATTGATGAATAGTCATAACCATGATAATTGCATTTGTTTGCCATTTATGCTAATTTGTCTCAGTTTAGGAATCTGGAATCCACCCACAGTAACTGGTTGCCAGATTTAAAAATAGCACTTTGATGACACAGTAGTGTACAGCAGATTCTAATAATAATTAAGGAAACGGGCTAAATGAAATAAAGCTAACATTTTCTGCACAATATAGTCTCACCACTGTGATTTCTATTAAGCACATAGTATTTGTATGCTCACTCTTACCGTTTTGTTTGCTTAGGTTTTTGTTGTTGTTGTTTTTGCTTTTTCTCCTCACATTGTCTGTTAAAGGTAAGAAAAACACAATGGCTGCTGTTGGGAGTTGCGGCATAAGTGTGGATGATCCATGCAGTTATTTCACAGTGTCATATTTTTATATGTAATATTCTTCTTAAATGGCTATCCATCCTTTGCTCCAGAAGATCAATTTCAGGGTGAAACTCAGACACCAGCACTGAAATTAACACTGCTTTTTGCCAGAGTCGATATTGTGCAGGAAAAAAAACATTTGTTAAATTCAGAATTTTGAACAACAATGACTGACGTCTGTTTTTAGCCCATTCTTCATCACTCATGTGTCAAGTCCATTCAGTGGTTCAACGTGCACAAATATAGTGTTAATATCGCACAATATGTCAGAATTACTGTAATTATGTACTTTCAGCTTGCATTCACACTTTTGTTGAAATCATAATTACAAGTTGGGAACATGGACTATTACGCAAGCTCCCACGTGAAACTGTGAAGTCACGTTACAAACAAACATGGGGAAAAAATCGGCTTTCACAGTTAAAGCAGGCAGGAGTATAATGAGAGGATATAACTCTATTAGTCTATGTATCAAAAGTCAACTACTGTTTTCTAGTAGTGACCACTTAGCAAGGGTGGAAAAAGTATTGAGAAATTATACCGTAGTGACAGAATACAGTAGATAATGTGTCAAAATTTTATTTAGTTAAAATAGAAGACCAGTTATGTCATTTGGCAAACACCCTTATCCAGAGCCACTTTCAATCTCAATCTCAGTAATTTCACTGGTCATGTGCATGGTTTATGCTGTGTAGTTTGCTGACAAATTAATGAGAAGTAAAATATCCTAAAAATAACCAATATCCATTCATTAGCTAGAATTTGCCTAGCTCAATCATGTTAGCTACCAGGAGCGTTAGCTTGACTGTTAATCATCCAGGGCTGAGCCCAGATTTCCATCAGAAAATGTTTAAAAATGGTCAATTCTCCAGCTCAATGTTATTAGCTCAGCTAGTAGCCTAAAGTTTTCTTTTATGCAAGCTGTTGTAACTTAACTGTCAATGGATGACATGATCAGACAAAAAGATGGATTTACCATAAAACTTGCCTCAGGTGTTATACACTGTTAGCAGGACTAACAGACTGATCAAATCTAAAACTTTTTGGTTATCTAACACGAGACTAGGCTAGTTAGGTGTTTCTAGCCAAGGGGAGGCACAACTAAGCTATCATTGTATGGGTTTAGCTGCTACAGTGCCATGCAAAATACGTTATCTGTCCTTATGCTCTGCTCATATCATGTTCACGTAAGTTAGATCTCATGTAGACATTTACACACCTTGTTGTTGATGTTGTTTCAGTTTCAACCCCTTTACTGGAAATATCCATTTCCCCCCTCACAATTACTGACTGTGTGAGTTAGCATTTGGCAAAATTGAGACCTGTCAGCCATGTATTTTCCTATAATCGTAATTTTTTTTCTGATGTTCTGTTACATAGTGACAAACCGCTCCAAGTTGAGAATTATTCGGGGCTAAAGAAAAAAATCTTTGGGGCTACAGCCCAAATGCCCAGGCCAGGTTACATCCCTGTTATCTACTGGAGTAAGTGCTAGTCAAACTTGACATTAGCAAAGATATCTGGCTATCTGTGTTGAATATAACCAGTTAACATTAAGAAAAATTACCTCAGCATGCTTTTTTTTAATTAGTTGGAGTCCATGCCTTCCATATTCAAATGCAGACAGATACATATAGTGCTAAATATAATGTGTCGAATGAGAAGGTCACTGCAGATGACAAATTGGCATGATTTTTAATAGCTTTTTTTTCTATACTCAATGAACTTGAATGGATACTTAATTCAGCACATTCATTTGCAATTAATGCAGTTAAGCATATAATTATAATATCTATTTGTTTAAGTATTGGATTTCAGTAGCACACAGGTAAAGTATAAATACCACAGAATAATATACTACTATTAAGGATGCAAGTGATATACTTCAATATTCTGTTAAGGTTAAGTTAAGGTTTTGTGTGCGTTTCTATAGAAACGACTCCTTTCTGTATCTGAGTGGAATCTCCAAGGCATTATCTTGTAATTTCCATAAATCTGACATGACCAGCATAAATGAACTACAACTCCTCATATTGGCATTTTACTCATTTAGCTGATGCTTTATCCATCGTGACTTACAATTTTAGACAGGATACAACTAAGCAGTTGAGGGACTGCTCAAGAGCCCAAAGGTGGCAGTTTAGCAATCCTAGAATTTGATCTTGTGTAGGATTTGATCACCTTACATCAGTAGCCCAAACTCTTAATCACCCAGCCTCCACTGCCACTCACAACATGCATTGAATTGACTGCTGAATGTAGCCTAATATATTTTAAGTCTCTTGAAGGTATCTGTCAGTTTATTTGTAGGGGCTTGTAAATGTTTGATATTGTACCTTTTTGGTGACTGTCCCTGTAATATACAGAACGAAGTCATCAGCCAGCAGCTAGCTGTAATCTTCACCCAATGCTATGGACCATTTCCAATTCCCAAACTGACAGAGATCAAAAAGAAACAAACCTCACGACTGGGTAAGTAACGCACTGTTGACCTACTTAAAAACTCACTCAAATGTATTCTTGCTCCATCTGCTTTCAGTTGCAGTTACAAAATCTGCCTGTGCTTTCCATAAAGTTGTGGGTTTCACCTAGAAGCAGGTGTCAGTGTTTTTGTTTTATTGAATAGTGATCGTGAAACCTCCAGAATTATTGGGACCATGGTAAAAATTTTCATAAAAATATTACAAAAATGATGTGTCGTGGTTCCCCAGCACTGCTTACATACGTGTCATGTGATTTGTTCCATGTTCAACATGTGCTTCTTTTTACATTTTTCTGTATGTCTTTGTTTTGGTTTGGTTTTGTTCCTGTCTCCACCCTCATCATGTCATTGGTCTGTTATTCCTTGTATCTTTTATGTATTACGTATCATGCGTTTCTGCACCTTATGTTCCCCATATTTTCTTTTGATTTTGAACCCTGGGGGTTAATTGACTTGCATTTTTGGATTTGCCCTAATGAATGATATTATGCTGAATATCCAAACTTGCATTTTCCACACCACTTCCACATCTTACAGAAAATGTCTTTGTTGTTAATTAGGCCAATCTCACATTGAAAATATGAGTGTATTGAAGTAAATGTTTCATAAGAAAGTAAAAAATATTTTAACAGCATCCCATTGCACAATTCTTGCCACCACTGCATGCGTTTAGTTCTTTGTTCGAAATGAGTCTGTGATGCCATTTATCCTAATTAGGTTCCCAGTGCCTTTGGAGAAAAAACAGCCCCACAAAACGGCAGGCGGGGATTAGGTTCTTTTTTTTGTATAACCATCCTCTTTTTACATCAAACCTTGAGTGTTGTTGCCAAAAAAACTCTATTTTTGTCACATCTGAACATAAAACCCAGTTCCCGTAGCATCTCGCAAACTCCATGTGCTTAGGTTGGGAAAAGAACAGGCCTTTTGTTGTGGCATGCCTTCCAAGCAGTGTGTTGGCATGGAGGTGGCATCTAATTGTAGATTTGGTGACCCAAAGAAAGCACCAGAAATCTCCAGCTGTGATCCTTGGAGAAATTGTTGCCTCTCTTAACATTCTCCTTACTGAATTGGGGCAAAATACACTTGTGTCATCTTCCAGGTAGATATTTTACACCTCTGGTTGTTTTAAACTTCTTAATTATTGCCCTAACAGTGGGAATTTTGGCATTTTCAGGAATATACCTATTTTATAATAGCTATTGCCTGATTTATGAAGGTCACCACACTTTTGTCTCAATTCATTTCTTTGTTCTGTAATCTACCCCATGTTGATGAATGATTAAGGGAATTTGGCCTCTGTGTCTGTGGCTTATTGATTAGCACATTCGCCTCACACCTCTGGGGTTGGGGGTTTGAATCCTTCCTCTGCCCTGTGTGCGTGGAGTTTGCATGTTCTCCCCATACTTTGGAGGATTCCTCTGGGTACAACGGTTTCCTCTCCAAAGACCAAGGCATGCATTGTAGGCTGACTGCCATTTACAAATTGTCTGTAGTATGTGAATGTGTGTGCATTTGTGCCCAGAAATTGGTTTGCACCTCGTCCAGGGTGTCCCCCGCCTTGTTCCCCTGAGTTCCCTGGGATAGGCTCCAGGCTTCCGGTGACCCTGTTTAGGATAAGTGTTATGGAAAATGAATGAATGGTGGGGTGGATGGGATGTGTAACGTAATTTTTTATACCCCAGTGAAACAGGAAGTGGATGAGTGCTTAATAGTTCCTAAACACTTAGATGAACCTTTAAAAAAAAGGATCATGCTTCAGTTAGATTTTATTCATGAGGATGTCTAGGGTTCCTATATTTGTGACTCATGGTGTTTTTTTCTTAAAAATACATGCTTTTTGATAAGGTTTGATAAGCCATGCACGTTTTCTTGGCGCACAGAAATGGAGAATGTTGCAAAACAGTAGTTTTATCATCAGAAAGTGAGGGGGAGGAATCCTAAGGTGAAATGAAATAATTTTTTTCAGAACGGAGGAACACTACTGCCATCTACACAGCACATAAGGGATTACAAGATATGGGTATTGCCAATAGTCCTTGTTTGTTAACACCTACAATGTAACACTCTGTAATGGTCTTGATGTTCACTGAACCCGAAAAATTACTTTGTTTAAATGAGTTTAAACCTCATATCCACGGTTCTTCCTCAGATCCACACTTCCTGAATAACAAAGAGATGTCAGATGTGACTTTCCTGGTGGAGGGAAAACCATTTTATGCCCACAAGGTTCTGCTCTTCACAGCATCAGCGAGGTAAGTGACTGAATAAAACTGTAGAGAATGCAACAATAAAGCTTGTTTTCATGTAAACCGCTGCTCCTGCTTTTTCCACCGTTTAGGTTTAAGTCTCTGCTCTCCAATCGACCCGCTGCAGAGAACACATGCATTGAAATCAGTCACGTCAAGTACAACATTTTTCAGGTTGGAATGCTTTTACGCTCGCATGCAGTAAAACGTTGGACTGTAGATTGCCCTGGCATATCATGTGCATTAAATGTTCTGTGTGTTGCAGTTGGTGATGCAGTATCTGTACTGCGGTGGCACTGAGTCACTGCACATCAGAAACACTGAAGTCATGGAGGTATTATTTAAGTGTTCCTCTCTTTATCACTTTACATATTATTCATCTCCTCATCCATCCTCTGCCTCTCAAAGGTCCCCTTTATTCAATAGATCTTATAGTGTGTGCCATAAGAGGGGATAGCTCTCAAGCTATGATATCCAGCTAATGCTAGCCAAGCCACTGAATCATCTTTGTTTATCATCAGCATGATTCATTTTTAGGCATCCTGAAAGTATAACTATAACCATAACAGAGGGCAAAATGTACTTTACCTAATTGTCTCCATCAGTCAGATTCAGCGCACGTTTCAGAGCCATTGCTGTAATTGTTCCCTCACTGTTAATTCTACAAACCTCCATATTAGTCAGTTTTATTGTCCACGGTTTTACATGAGCCTATATCCTGGTCATTAAGTCTTCTCTCTGTCTCTTTTGCAGCTCCTGTCTGCAGCCAAGTTCTTCCAGCTTGAGGCCCTCCAGCGACACTGTGAGATCATCTGCTCCAAGAACATCACCATAGAAACCTGTGTGGACATTTACAAACATGCAAAGGTGAGAATGCATATTTCAGAATCTTTTGATTGCTAGAGCAAAAACGTCAAACACAGAGCCCAAACCCATCATGAGATGTTTCTTGTGTGACACCTCGGTAACGAAAAGCCTTTTTATAGACCATCAATTTACTAACTCAACTGATATTAATTTGCACAGATAGGGGGTATAATTACTTATGAATTTCAGCTGGTTCCTTGCCTTACCTTGCCTTGGAGAACTGCTGGTATCTGATTACACACTAACTTGATTAGCTAGCAAGGTTTTAGACATCTTTTCATACTTGTCAATACATTTTTTTAGAACTATGAACACTTCAGGGAATGCAGTAACTGTTCTCATGTAAAATGTGTTCTCAGTTCCTGGGAGCCACAGAGCTGTCAACCTTCATCGAAGGCTACTTTCTGAAGAACATGGTGCTCCTGATTGAGCTGGAGAACTTTAAGCAGCTCCTGTACGAGGTACCTGCTGAGAGCCCCAGCCCAGGCCCTTCCTACGATGTGCTCAATGATGTGGAACAAACCCTGGCCACTCGCATCCACTCCATTCATCTCTCCTCTTCCAAGGGCTCTGTCGTTTGATTCCTGTTGCGTCTGATACAGTGCAAGATTTCACCCATTTTGGCCTGCTGTGCGACTTTGGATTCATTGCAGCCTCCTTTTGGTGTCTTTGGCTGATTTCTAGGATGAATGTTTGTGAGCTTATGACATCCACTGATCTGTACCAAGAGGTTGCAGGTCTGTTTTTTTTTAAACTTCAGAGGCGTATGTGCCATTTCACAGGATACATTACGTGTCATGCAAACACTTAACCAGCATTCTGACATGTAATCGCTGGGCAAAAACAGACATTTTACTACTAAAGATGTCATCTTCATTCTGCTTAAGCTCCTGTGGACACCATGAATTGGGGTTTAGTCACTGCATTTCCATCACATTATCTTTCCCTCACCACTTGTCCAGCAACAGATATGGAAAATATTAAGTAAAGTTTTTTCCTTTCACCAGTCACCTTCAAGATAAAGAACACGTCAATCAAAAATGCTCTAATTACAGACTCATGAGTGAAAACATTGAACCAATCTGCTATATCTAATTAGAGTACACCTTTGATATCAATGTGCCATTCTCAAATGATATAGAAGCTATTTATTTATGCTATGACTTTTGTTTGAGTTTACATTATTTGTAGCAGTAAATAAGGATTAGTATGGAACAGTGGATTAGTCTACAAATTAGTTTGCAAACAGTGTAAAAGTGTGTGTGTGTGGGGGGGGGTCATACGACAGAATTTTTGTACAGCAAGATTTTTTATTCAGCATCTGATCTTATTTAACGATAGACATGGTCTGTAGTTAGGAAGCAGTCTGTCTTACTGCCCTTGCTAATTGTGCTCTCCTAGGTAACACATCATCCTCGCTGTAGGAAGTCCTGTGCTCCGTGTCCTAGTTCCTTTCTGCCCAGTTTTAATGACCTATGAAACCACCACTGTGCTTAGTACACTGAAAACTGAGCAGCTCATCCTTGCCTTGAGGTTGTGTAAAATGAATATTCTATTTCAATAAACTGCATGGGCCATTTGCAGCCTTTACATTTTGTAATAAAAAAAGAAACCAATAAGGGAATAAAAACAGTGCTATTGAACTCCATCAGTATGTCGTTAAAGGATGACTTTTCTTAAATTCCAAACTGTGGACGCAAAGTGTGTGGGACTCACTACTGTGCAAGAGAAGACCGTTTCATGGACTGCGAATCGAAAACCATGTACAGGAAGATGCCAACACACTGGTCAGTACCACTAAGACTCTATGAAGTGTACATACTGCGAATCCACGTCTGCAACTCTGCTTTGGTTATATGTGATGCCAAGCTCAAGTGTTGCTGTTTTAATTGTGCAATTCTGTCATTGCAATTCTGTCAAAATGCATGTCTTGTGTTTTTGTTAGGTTTTTTTTTTTCTTCCCATTTTGTTTTATTTTTGTGTGTCCTTCGGTGTCAGTGTTAAACTGTCCTAGGACTGTAATACCAGCATGTATGTGTGTGCGTGTGTGCGTGTGGGTGTGTGAATGTGTGTTTCCACATACTGAAACCCAAAGTAATTAATGTATAGGGAAAATAATAAGGCACTTCATCCAAAGAACATCTGAAGTTACAGGCATCAGAAGAAATCCAAGACGATGGTCTGTTTGTCCATTTTAATCTTTGTTATAATTTGCACCCGTAATGGCAACCCAGTAATCCCAGTATATCATGTATTTTATACACGGAGCACATAAAATATAGAGCGTTGGTATGCAACTTTTAAGAAAAGTAAATGGAGAGACATTTAATGATGGATTGAATGTTCTGTAATTAGCATTTTATGTATCAGGAGCTGTACATGACAAACTAGAATGTTTCATTGGATGAGAAGGTTGGTTAATCTTCCTGTTTCCAATGTGTAATAAGAGATTTAAGAGCGTTAAGAGTTTATTCATATGTAGCTAACAAAGGGATGATATCGTGATGCAAATAATTATAAACTGTGAAGATTATTTTATTTGAAATCATAGTAGCTTTATTTTCTTACAATATATGTCATATTGTTACACTCCTTTCAGCTGTTTTGTTGTAGCTAAGACAATCGTATATTTTTTTTCCTCTCCAACATCCTCAATTTTCAGTTAAATGTTGTGTTTTTCTCATGTATGTGTGCCAGAATGTATTGCAACAGGTTCAACAAAAGCAAACCCATGGACATGCAGTGAATTACAAAGGGAGTCGAGTTCAAGGAGTCTATGTTTTTACTTTTTATATCTCTTGGTGGCTTATCGTTCGTTACTCCTGCTAGAACTGAAGTTGTGAAAGCAATATCGCACATATAATCAACTCTTAAGAAAGGTATGATCTTTGTCATCATTGCATATGATGGACACTGGGAACGGTTGTCTTTCTAGGTCTTTATTAATTAGTGGAATAGTCTTGTAGTTCAGTGCTACACTTATCACTGAGGACCAGTAAAAACTAGAGGCCATTGTGGTTGTTAGTGGATTTTAAAACAAACTTCTTCAGACAAAATAACAACTTGCTCATTGTGTCTTGGCTTTGACTTTTATCTGCTTTGGCTGCTAATAAGACATGCTTACAGACAGCGCGGCTCTGCGCCGTGGTTTTCTTTGATGTCTCTATTACACAAAACTTGCATGCTTTAACTGAATCTGAATCCGAGCGACTTAGTTTGCTATCCTTATTTCACTTGATTGCAAAATTGTACATTGTACAAAGGATACGTATATAGAAATATATCTATTAAACTTAGTGTAAATATAAGGGATGTGGTTGACTATCATTGGAAAAAAAGAATGTCACTTCTGCTACAGTGCAATTGTTCAATGACATGCGTTTGTGTACAGCCAATAAAATGATCATAATTTAACCATTCTCTACACTGTCAAGATTCTTTTAGCTGAAATAGAAAATCCCAAGGGCATGATGGACTTTGTATTGTGGTTAATCTCTTTATTCACCAATTGTAAGCCTCTAAGGCTTAAACAGTACCATAACAAACCAGTCCTGGGCACGTCTTAAAAACTGATTAGAATTTAAAAGACCAGTTGCATTTAGTTCAGTAGACAACAAATCCAACTACCCTCCTTCAAATATCACTATTTAACTGTAGAAAACATAGCTTACTGTACATTTATCCTACTGTATGGGTGCCCATGTATTTGTCCTTAGAGGTTCCAATGATTAGTATTAGGGTACATATTGACCATTTAGTAGGCTACTAGAGGAGCACCCTGTTCATAAAATAAAGACAATAACTGCCTCAACAATCAATGCCACCATTATACATTGGCAGGGCCATCTACTAATACCTGGCACAGGTTCACAGTAGCCTAACGACCCATAACCACTACACTGGTAAAGAGAAACTGAAAAATAAATCAACTTTAAACTCAATCTTGTCAGTTGTATAAAAAGGAAAAAAAAGTACCAAGGCTTGTCTCAAAACTGTCAAAAGTTTTTTTTTAAAGAATTTCTAGGAGCTCAAATTGCCATAATCCCCAGTCTGAAATCACTTCCAATTCCACCATCTCTGCCAACGAATCACTCCAGCTCACTGGCTTTCTGATACTAATTCTTCCTTTCTAAGTGTTCTGTCACATCTGTTTATGATTTTGAATCTAATGCCTGGTGTTTTTGAGTTTGGCCTTCACTGTGTTTTGGTCTGTTTGCATTGTGTCATTTTTCTTAACAATCCTCAGAGTTATTTTGAACCTACACGTATACGCTAGTCTGCTCCAAGCTTGTAAGAAGACAGCTATTAGATGTAGACAGCAGGTTTAAATTCACCATAGTAGCTCAAGGAAGATTGATTGCTCAACAACAATGGGTCTCTATACTTGGAGCTGCAGAAAAGAACCTGACACATCAGATCTTACCTCTTTAGCCCCCACAGTCATAGGACTCACATGGTAACTTTCCCAGTGGATGTGGATCCAATGTCTTTCAAGAGTCTAAATCTTCTGTAATCTCGCCATTCCCCCTTTCACTAGCCCTCCCTGATAAATATGACAGTGATCTAGCCTAATGTCTTGCAACCCCCTAGCACAGATTCTTCCCAGATTGCTTTTGTAATTCTCCTTTTATCTATAAATGCATTTGAGTGGACTAATACAGTTGGATTAGAGTGATTAGGTGACAAAATATTTGACCTTTTGTTCCACTCTGTTTTTGATCACCACCATTAAGAGAGAACCTTTGGTGAACTATTACTTTCAATTTCAAGGCTCATGTCCAGCAGCTGAATATGATCTCGAATTTCATACCCTGGCTCAAATAGTGGATGGAATGAGACGGCCCTTTTAGTACTTTATAGGAACAGATTTTTTGCAGCTCTAATAACCAGATTAGCTTGCTGTGATGAGTTGAATAACTTACTGATCTTTCCATTCATCTCTACAACCTTCTTCTGGAACAATGCTGGAGAATCAGTTTGCATCGCTCAGCATCTTTGGAGGAGCCAACACTCATCTACTGATCATCTACATTGATTACCACATCATGAAACTGGAGATCACCATCACAGGAGTATCTCCTACACTACAGATTCAAGATCTTGATGCAAGGTCTTAATTACCTTGTACCATCACACATACTACCCTAGAACTTCGTCTCTAGCTCAAGTAGCTCTAGCTCTAGCTCTAGTTCTAGTTCTGCAGTATCAAGATCTGTTGTTCAGTAAGAATAAATTTCCCAACTTCCACTATTGTTCCTATAATTGTGCCCTTGAGCTAGGAAAGGGCTCCATACCCCTTAGAGCTAGGCCTTAACCCCTGCTATCTATTGAACATAAAGCCATGTAAAATTAAATCACCAAACAACTAGATTCGACCTTCCCAGTCTTCCACAGCAACCAGTGTTTGTAGAGAAGAAGGAAGTGCGGTTGTGTCCATGTATGAAATATTACAGTAAGTTATCCTTATCTTCCCTCCACATTTTTCCAGTTTCTCCCATCTCCCAAAAACAGGCCCGTAGGTATACTAACTAAGAAAATTGCTCGCAAGTGTGAATGAACATTAATTCCAGCATTTACAAATACTTAGTAATACCATAGGGCCTGGACAATGCCCTATTTGTACTGTATTTCAGTCTTTCATTAATGACATTTCCTATATTGATGATATTTTGATTTATTCCTTATTCTCAGTCATCAATCATGTTTGATCGATACTCAATAGAATCTCTGATAACAATCTATTCGTAAAAGCTGAAAAGTGTGAATTTCCAAAAAAAAGAGCATATTTTTCCTATGTTGTAAGTTTAGTGGGGGGGTCACCAAGAATAATAAAGTTCAAGCTGTAGAGAATTGCCCAACCTTAGTATTAAGGATCTTCAGTGCTTTCTTAACATAATAACATGTTCATGTCTATTCTAGTTGTTATTGCTGTGCTTTTGCTCTCTCTATATATTGACAGCATTCATCTATCTCTGTGGGCCAATTGCATTTATGGTGAATTTATAAAATATTAAATAAGAAGAAGAGTATCTACTGTATTCAGAAGAGTTTGCCTTGTTTAAATGGCTGAGGTAGCATTTATTCCATTGCGTTCACAACTTTGAAAAAACAGCATGCATGCACACACAAAATGAATACCATTACCATTCTGTCACATGCTTGTGAATGTCTAAAGAAGTGGTGAAATCTGGAGTCCAACATCATGTGAACATTGAAGAAAACAGACTTCGAGACTGTGGAATGACTGCAGTAAAGCTGAAAATAATGACTGCAGCAGGAACAATTAGGTTACTTCAAGGCCAGACACAAATTCTCTGAGAAGCATACCAAGGCCATGAAACTGCTTTGGGGTTATTTTTTATTTTATTTTTTTGTGCCTTTTCACACAGTTACACAATGGCACAAAATAAGAGACAGCACTGGATTATATTCAAGAACCAAAAAATTGCAAAGTGAAATATTGTACTGATTTAAGAATTTCTGAGAAGTCAACTTCCTACTGTATGATTTAACACTTGCAAGTCTTTTTATAACCTACAACAGTGGTTCTCAAAGTGGGGTCCAGGGACCAGCAGGGGTCCAAAGGCTTGCAATGGAAATATTATAATTCAAAGCTCAAAACATGTAGACATAAAAATGATGTTAACTTGGACCTAATGTGTTATATCAGTAGAAAGTTCAAGAATAAAATGAATAATAGCCAATATAATATTGTACATATTTAATAATGAGCCTAATATTTGAATAATTGGATTATGTTCATAAAATAAATCTGTACTGAGGGGGTCCATGAAATGTATTTTATAGTTAAAGGAATTACTGGCTCCAGAGTGTTCACAACTCATAATGAAATATCTAGAATTAGTGAAGCTGTGATAACTAGTAAAACATTTTCAAGATCAGACATTTTGGTCATTTTTTAATGACAGCAGTTTATTCTAGAGAGTTCAGTGATTTTGCTCGCTAAAGAAATCGAAAAGAGACCATTACAAATGACCAATCACTGCTAATTATAAGGAACAGTTTCAAACCAAACTCTCCAATGACATTTAAAGAAGTAATGCTGTGAACCTGTTTCAATATAATGACTATACTGTATCCTGTGTAGTTATTATTAAAGTTATTTTCAGAACAGAAAATACTGGTTACATTAGGTGACTGGTCCATTTCAGATTTAAGAATATATGTGTTAATAACTATAACTCCTATTTGCAAAGAATTACAACATTCAAAATTCTACAGCTTGTGGCCATTTAAGTGTAAAAAAAAAAAGAAGCTATCAGACTATCTGTGCGTCGTCGGTGGAGCATCCGAGGCTAAGATTAAATACTAGACATTTCAAAATGACCTGAATGACTAAAAAGCTTGATAGTGAGATTTTGAAATGTAGCTTGGGTGTAACACTCACCCCACTGAGGTGCATATTTCAGGACGCTTTTTAGTACACTATAAAAAGGGTAAATATCTGAGTGAGTTATTCATGGTTGAGAGGTTCCTCCGCTCCACAAAACTCGGCATGCAATAGACATTGTCTCCGGAGCTGGCATTGGATGGCGGGTGGCAATACATGGTCCAGAGTCCAGGGGTGAACCGGTGCAGGAGGACATCTGCCAGCCTGAGCCGCAGGTTACAGCTGGAGCATACGATGTGATTGGGGCAACATGACTGCATGGGAAGCTGTTTGTGTAGGTGGAAAGGCCTAAGACGGATGGAGGAAGTGTCAGACTGGGTCAGAGCATGTTGTATCGAAGGTCTGGGACTTCTAAGGCGGTCTAAGGTCCTTGTCAGCTCCAGCTGAGCCCATCGGACTCTAGCCAACTTTCTCTGCTGCTGCAAGCCAAGAATCCGCAACCTCCGGTGCAACTGAACAGTCTCATATCTTAGAGCGTTGGCCACCCACAGTTCTGTGGTGCAGAGAAAATCAAGTTTAATATGCGATTAAGGCAAACTGGCAGAACACTAATCTAATTTATTGTAGATGCTTAGAGAAAAGGTTCAATTTAAAACACAGATGTTTTTCAGTTTCTCCATTGGGGGTTTCTTTTTCAGTAGGACCGCTTAAGGAACTGAAAAACGCTTATCTATTCAAAGAACTCTAATGGAATCCTTTTTCTAAGTGTATATAAGAAGGAATCAATTTTTTTTGTTGGTAATACTTTCTTAAAAATGGCTCCTCCGATGTTCTTTGTTTTTCCTAGAGTTTCTACTGGGAACCATATCTTCTCTGTTAAATTTCTCTCTTGTATGGTTTTTCATAGAAACTTTAACAGTAACCTCTAAGGACAAGGCAAAAAAGGGTTGTTTTTTTTTGTTTGTTTGTTTGTTTTTTTATTTATTTATTTTTTAAACAAAGAGTGTCCACTTTTAATAATAAAAGTAGCAGAACGTTTACATTATGTAAACAGTTAAGGTATGTAGTGACACTTCATTTTATTGTGAGACCAACAAAATGGCTCTTTGAGGAACCATAAAATGGTGTTCTATGACGTTACTGTAAAAAGTCTTTATTTTTTTTAAAAGTGTACATTGTACTTCTCATTGCTGTCTTTAGTGTTAGTGCTAAATTATTTTCTCTTGGCAGTTATCGATGCACAGAAAAACTACCACTACTGATTTGAAACAGCTTTCCAATTGAACAATTAAAAACTCATAATATTTTATAGCTAAGACAAATCTGTGCCATAAATCAGTTTTAAGGTCTGCACTGTAAAAGTACCTTTTTCATTATGTCTCCTGTTCCCTGTAGCCAGAACTGTAAAGTCAGACATGCTTGGTCTAGATGATCCACGATAGATGTCTGCAAAATCAAGCTTGTTTTTAATCTAAAAGATCTAAATACTAATGTAAATGAAATTAGCAACCAATATCAGTGTTATTTCACTTGCAAAAAACACTAAGAAGCATCATGAAATAGCAGCCATGTATATGGGTCAATTCAGTTATTGTATTTTAAGCAGGCTCCAAAAAATATGCATGACATTTAGCAAAATGACATTTGGCAACAATTGTTTTAATGTACTGTAAGGCATCAATTATTATTGATTGAGTACTTTTCCATGTTGAACAAATGTTAACTTAAAAAAATTCAATAATGCTGTTTATGACTTACCTTTAAAAAAAAAAAAATCCTATAATGCCATATATCAGCTACTAAAAAATATAATATTCCATGCCAGGAGTCTTATTTTGCATTCACAAAGTTGCAGTTTTTGTCCTGTGGAGACTGAGCACTTTTACTTCTTTACTTCACAAAAGAACGCTGAGGTTTTCATGAGTTCACAGGAGTGGGAGTCACCACCGCACCATGAATCTCTACTGGACTATAAACCGTAACCTCTGACTACCGTTGACCAGAGGAAAAGATGTGGATGTGAAATACACAATTGCACTTGACTTATAAAAAAAAGGTGGGGGGGAATCATTTATTTTTTTGATTCTGCTAATAATAACCAGCTAAAGAAAGTAGAAATAATTAGATAATAATAAATTTTATATAACAACAACAACAACAACAACAATAATAATAATAATAATAATAATAATAATAATAATAATAATAATAATAATAATAATAAATTATTATTAGCAACAACAATACATTATTATTATTATTATTATTATTATTATTATAACAATAATGGTAAATGGTCTGCAATTATATAGTGCTTTTATCCAAAGCTCTTTACACTGTGTCTCATTCACCCACACACACACTCACATTCACACACACTCACACACCAATGGTAGCAGAGCTGCCATGCAAGGTGCTAACTTGCCAACTTGGGGTTCAGTGTCTTGCCCAAGGACACTTCGGTATGTGGAGTCATGTGGGCCGGGAATTGAACCACCAACCCTACGATTAGTGGACAACCCGCTCTACCACCTGAGCCACAGCAAGTAGTAGTAGTAGAAATAGTAGAAGAAAAAATATAAATCAGCTTTCTCTGTGATAGCTTCTAATGAACTTTCTCTTCTTTGCTACTTGGTCAACATCTGTATACACTCTTTGGAAAATGATTCCACTTAGCCCTCCTAAGGGTTCTTCAGTTTATAGCTTCTTGAATCCTACAAAAGAAGGTTTCCCTTTAAGAAAAGTTTGAAGTACAAGGGGGGGTAAAAAAGTAATGTTAAGGGCAGTGAACATCATACTTCCAGATTGCAGCTATGTGGAATAACATTGTATTAGAAAAAGAACATGATGCGTTGTGCCCTCTGACACAGGCATAAGTGGCGGTTATAAGATACAGTGTAAGTAAGAATAGTGTCTAGTGTTCCCCAACCAGGAAAACAGTATGGTCCAGAATTGATTTTGAGCCTCGTGTGCACCACAATTTCTGCACTGGTGCATCAATACCTGTGTCTCACAGTGTCTGACACTGTGTCGCCAGAGTCATTTTGTGGTTTTGGTGCTTTTGGAGTCAAGCACTGCCAATAACACCGGATTATTCCAAGGAAAAGCCTTCCTTTATTTATCTTAACTGTTAGCATGAACACAAATCAGTGCTCATGTAACTGCAACAGATTTTTTTTTTTATCATTATTATTTTTACCAGCTCTGCAGCACAACACAATCCCAAAACAATGAACTTTGCTTCTCCACTGTTTCTCTTACCTTACATTTATTCATTTAGCAGACGCTTTTATCCAAAGTGACTTACAAATAAGAAAATACAAGCAAAGCGATATATCAAGCAGAGAACAATACAAGTAGTGCTACCATACAAGATCCATTAATTGAGTTCCAGAAGAAGCAAAGTGCACAGAGTAGAGGTATAAGTGCCAGAGTATTTTTTTTTTCTTTTAATGGGTTGGTTAGGTGTTCACAGAAGAGGTGGGTCTTTAGCTGTTCTTTGAAGATGGTGAGAGATTCTGCGGTCCGGATTGAGGTTGGAAGTTATAATGATAATGAGTCTATATTGGTCACATATACAGTAGAGCACAGTGAAATTCTTTTTTTCGCATACCCCAGCCTCTCAGGAAGCCAGGGTCAGAACGCAGGGTCAGCCATGATACAGCGCCTCTGGAGCAGAGAGGATTAAGGGCCTTGCTCAAGGGCCCAACAGTGGCAGCGTGGCAGTGCTGTGGCTTGAACCCCCGACCTTCCAATCATTAACCGCAAAGCCACCACTGCCCCACTGAAGTTCATTCCATCACTGAGGAACAGTTAGTTTGAATGTTCTTGAAAGGGACCTGAGTCACGGTGAGTAGGTAGTACTATGCATCGGTCGTTGATTGATCGCAGATTGCGTGAGGGAATGTAAGCCCTCAGGAGAGAGTTGAGGTAGGAGGGTGCTGTTCCAGACAAGGTCTTGTAGGTGAGCATCAAGGCCTTGAATTTGATGCGGGCAGCTACAGGAACCCAGTGGAGTGAGATGAAGAGGGGTGTGACATGGGTTCTCTTGGGCTGGTTGAAGACAAGGAGCGCTGCTGCATTCTGAATCATTTGAAGGGGTTTGATGGAGCTGGCTGGGAGGCCCGAGAGTAGTGAAGTGCAGTAATCCAGTTTTGAGATAACAAGAGTCTGGACTAGTAGCTGTGTAGCCTGTTCGGTGAGGTAGGGTCTGATTTTCTTGATGTTATTTTTTCTTATATAGTGTTCTAAATAAACTGCTCAACCCAGGACTGCAAAGCCCTGCAGAGAATGGTGCGCTTAGCTGAGCGCATCTTCGGGTCTGCTCTCCCTGCTCTGCAAGACATCTACACCAGGCTATGCAGTACAAGAGATGCTAAAATCATCAAGGACTAAACCCACCATGGTAGCTGTCTGTTCAGCCTGCTGCAACCAAGCAAGAGTTTCCGTTGTCTGATGGCTAAAACTGAGAGGCTCAGGAGGACCTTCTTCCCTCAGGCCATCAGATTCCCTAACACAGGTATGTCCACCATTCAGATCCCTTAGGACTCCTTAAAGACTGTCCAGTCACTCTGCACGCTGCACTATGCACATTGTATTTTTACGACATGTAACATACTGCATATTGTACATCCCTTTTTTCCCCCCTCCACATTCCTGTACATATATTTCTTACTTCTTATTCGTTTCTGATTTTTTCATTTACTATTTAAATGCACAGTCTAAAGAAGAGTAGGCCAGGTTTTCAATTCACCGCAGGTTATATACTATATAAAATTGTATATGTGACAAAAATCTTGCCTCGTGAATCTTCTGGCAAATCCCACAGACACCTCCATTCTCACAGGCTCTGGACCGTTCTCAGTTCAACCGGTTGTATGAACAGAACCACAAACTAGTTTTATATTCTAGAAAATGCTTGAATATGTAGTAATTATACCACAACTTCAGCCTTTATAAAAGTTAAAGCCAAACTTTCCAGTTTGCCAGGGTTGCTTTTTGGACCTGCACCCAAAGAACAGTGCAGGTTTCAGAAATTACAAACCAGCACAGTTGAATAGACTGACTAGGTGGCACCCTCTAATAGCCACGACCTGGATTATCGGCTCTGCACCTTTTAGAAGAACATTCAGAGGGTTCTGGGTCATCAGCCTGCATCTACAGTAAATCCCAAATACCACAAAAAGAAACATCATCTCAGAACAATCTTTAGCTCACTGGAGACAGAAGGCTTTTCTCACAATGGTTTCCCATCCGAGAGAGACACAGACACCTCTGTCACTTTGTGCCACAGCAAGTGTGTGTTGCCCCAGTGCAAGATTAGAACACACCAGTTGGAACTGAAAGTGGTCTTCTATCTGGCACTCAAGTCCCTCATACTTGTTCTGCGACACCACCAAATGCTGGTCTGTTCGGACAGCGTCGTGACAGGCAGACTCTCGGGTAACACAAGGCTGGATGTCCCCCCACCACCTTGCACGAAAGCTCTACCATGACTGCACAACGGTGCAGAAGACCTTGGATAAACCCAGAACTGATGTCCCAAATCTGGGAAAAGTTTGGCAAGGCACATGTGTACTACAAATGGACCACTATCTGACAGTTTTCATCCCCAAGACCTGAACACCTGGCCCCTACCATGACATACCACTGTACAAGGAATGTCTAATCCTCATGGCTCCAAGAAATCTACAATGCATTTTTCCCAAGGCTCTTGCAGATGACATTGCTCCTCCCAATAGCATGTGTGTGGCGGAATCTCCAAACACCTTCCCAGTCAGTCCTCAAGTGCAATTCCTCATGACTTCTCCCTGCCCTGTTGATTAGGAATTGAAAAGTAATTAAGTTATCATCTTAAACTATTTTTATTATTTCTATAAAAACAAACCTTTTTTTTTTTTTTTTTTTTTTACAGTAATAAGTTCAGTAATAATTATATCAATGTAAGAAATTCATATTAATAAGGCTGACGTGGCTGGTCTTCATTCAAATTTCAGTATATTGGTAAATTACCTCATTCTGTTTGGTGGAAACTTTATGTACATTTACTACTCTGCAATTTTCACCACCTGCATCATAATAATAATAATAATAATAATAATAATAATAATAATAATAACAATAATAATAATATTATTAATAATAATAATAATAATAATAATAATAATAATAAAAAAGTGAGCTACTGGAGAAAAATAAACCAAATCCCAGGTTTTCATGCACTTCTTTAATATATCGGTTTTTCATATTCACAACAAATACATTAAGCTCTTTCTTCTTTTATATTATACAGTCTTAAATATTTTTACACATTTTTTTTCAGAATTTCATCTATCAAAATCTCTTTTCTTAACCTTTATTTCTTCATTGGAAACACTGTATAACTCGTTTCATTGTTTGTTTTAACTCCATGCCTCCTAGCAAACAGACAGTATTTTCTTTGTACAGCTATTTACAAGTGAAAAGAGTCTCCCAAAAGCGTCTAGGATGGTTCTCGTTTGAATTCATTTATACTAGGGCTTTAAGGTGCAGGCAAGGCAAAAGGAACAAAAGGAGATACAAGGGAGTCGAACTAAGAAACAAAGCAGGATGTAGAAGGAGGGTGTTAGAAGGAAATGAGTCTTAGCAGGTCCTAAACAGGAAGAAAAAAAATAAAGAAGAAAAAAAAGATCCCCAAGTGTGCCACAATCAGAGCGACAGAAAAACCTGTTTAGTAGCATTCTCATATAAAATAAGGAACTCTTGAAAATAAATACAGCGCTCTTAAAATCTTGCCATTTTGTGTATGCCGACTAAAATGAGGATTGACATAGTCCATGGCATGTGGGCAAGAATGAGTCCATTTAAACATCTCAAAATGTATCAGGGCACCAAGCAGGTCATATTCAACAGAATCTGAACGTCCTTGTGGATGCTTTATGCTTAATGACTTTCACAATAAAAAAAATAATAAACACAAAAGAAAAAACAAAAACAAAAACAATCCTTCAAAATAGAAATAGGCCATTAGGTACAAGTCCTTATATGTAATTCCTGTGTAACAGAGTGCAAGAATCAGGGTAACTGTAGCCTTCAATCAACCTGTGTGAGGATCAGTGAGTGGATCTCTAGCTTGAAGTGAGACACTGAGAAATGTGTAGTCTCACAAAACAAGAGCAGAGAAGATCTACACCGTCCATTCGGTCTTATATCAGAAATAGCAAACCAAACGCTTTCATCACCATCACAAATGATGTTATTTAGCTTTATACTCTTGGCCATATCTCATAATATGTAGCTGTTGTGATTGAGACTTTTTTTTTAGTCATGCTTTAAACGCTCTGACAAAATGTTCTGTCCATAGAAAGGCAAATTGCTTGTTTGCATCAATCTGCTTTAAAAAAGTGCAAAGGACACACAGCTTATCATCCATTTACGCAATCACAGAAAACAAACACTTAAAAATAACCCTCTCCGAGAGGTGGAGAGAGGAAAAAAAAAAAAAACACAACAAACAAAAACACACACAATAAAATTAAAACTACATAAATAAATCTACTTTTTGCAGGCCTGCCTGTCCATGGAAACAAAATGAAATGACATAAAAATAAACGTTTTAATAACAAACACTCTGGAATGAAGGAGTCTCAAACTTCAAACATTTAGGCTCCAAGGATGGCCCGCCTCCATCGAAGTCTGAAGTCAAAAAGCCAGGAAGAAAAGATGAAGCGTAAATTTTGCTTGGGGATGTCTGCGAGTGCAACATTTTCACACAGCCACCTCACAGTGAGGGTAGCAGCAGCAAAGAACATACGCTTCGGACACGACACAAAAGATCTACAGTGTGCAACTAAACATGCTGATGCTGAATCAGCAACTGCTATCCATAAACTGATCTGAGATCAACAGTCTTTTTCATACACGTCCCTTAATTCACCAAAATGTGAAGCAGCTCGTTTACTTAATGAACATGGGACACCTGAAGGTTTGGTAAAACCTGCAACACGATGCTCCAGGGTCCGTTGCTGTGTGACACGGAGACCGAGTTCCTTTCATTTAGCTCACACAAACCATGTATAAAGAGCTGGGGGAAAAACATTATAAAGAAAAGAAAACCGGTTCCAGCTGAGAATAAGCCTGTTGCTTCACACATTAACCTTGTCCTATTAAATATAATATTTGCTTGGGCAATATTGGATAACTCTGAAAAGAGTCACAAGTGTTGTCAGTCCTTTTGATAATTTAACGGGAAGGAATGTACTGGATGTCCCTAAACTAAAGTGACATTCAATTCGTCTGGCTTTGACCTGGACCTTTCGTCATACCACCCAACGAGCAACGAGCAGGGCAGGGCTGGGCGCTCTCTAAAAAAAAAAGGATCACACCACCGGTCAAAGTGTGGCGCTAATTTCTTGGTCCTGCGCTCTGATTGGTTAGCGCTAACTTGTAACAATGTTAGGAGAGGACGGAATGTCATTAAGGTCCTTCCTCTCGTGGCAAGACTTTCATTTCCTTCATTCGTCCTCTTCTTTCATCCAGTGGCCATCCTCATGTTTCTGCAAATCAGTGTTGTTTGTATTTTACGCACTTTTCCTGGTTTTGGGTTGTGGTGATTTTTGTTCTTTTATTCAGCCGTAATGCCCAGCTGAGACTTTAAAAAAAATCAAAAACCTTTTAATTAATTTTTTTTTAAAAATAGTGATTCCGTCAATACCATTGCTTTTAGGGTAAAGAGGAAGAAAAACAGCACATTCTTTGAAACTAGGCGTGTTTTTTTTTTTCCCGTTTTTAAGGATGAATCCACTGTAGGAACACAAGACATCTGAAAAAGTGACCAGGGATGAGCGTTTGAGTCGGCAGCACTACTTAAAAGCTGAAAACTCCCCTAAAAGAATAAAAGGAAAAAAGCTCAGTATTTAGAAGAAACAAAATGATAAATGTCAAGATATTACTGAACAAATAGTACAGGTGGGTAGGGGTGTGTGTGTGTGTGTGTGTGTGTGTGTGTGTGTGTGTGTGTGTGTGTGTGTGTGTTTACCGTAGCCTCCAGCCTGAATAGGTGTTTTTGGCGAGGCGCAGGCGTATAGACTGAAGTCTTCTGTCTGGAAGCCAGCACGGTTGAGGGACGGTTCTGAGGCGCTGCGGTGGATTTTGGGTAGTGAGCGTGCCAACAGCTCAATAGAGGCTAGGATCTGCGACAAAATAAGATGGGAAAAAATCATTATAATATATCTTCTGACCGATAGTTATCATATCGGGAAAATCCACCAAGTCGGGCGGGATCAGTCAATCAATAGTTTTTCAAAATTGATTCTGAATGAAAACATAGCACTCAAAGAAAAGTACTGCTGAACTTTATAACAAAAATAAGCAGTACTGACTGCACCATGGACATAGCGCTTGCTATACAAGGCCCTAATCGACACTTTCTGCCAAATCGGCTTTGAGAATTCAACAGCGCTGTATTGTATGTCCATGTAGCTCATTCAAGTCATTCAAGGCCTAGATTCAGTAAAATAACACAAATCTATTATACACTTTAAAGTGCACATTAAATTTTTAAAAATCTCATTTTTAAATGGTAAAGTAACTTCTCTTGGATGGAAGATATTAGTTAGATATAGTAATTTTGTCTATGTAAAACAAGACATTTTCATGTGCTTCAGTAACAAACTGATTTGTTGAGCATTACATAGTAATGTCACTAAATGGGTTCCATGGCTTTGGACCAAACAGAAACTTTCATCCGCACACCCTGTACTAGATCGCTAGCTTAGCTAAAATCTTGGGTTGTTTCTCAATTGTAAGAACACAAAGAACAAACACGCATTCTCGTGAAGACCAGTCTTGCCAAACTACCTTGAAAGAACGAAGTCAGAAGGACAGCAGCGCATCAACGCGAGAATTTAAATGGGCTGTGAGCTTCCTGTTCCACAACGGACCTTCCCAGCACATTTCTAGTAGTGGGACAGGGTCCTCATCTCTTCAGTGCTCCCTAAGTAATACGTTTCAGCTGTTGAATAGTTTTACTGTTAGCTGGCTGATTAAACAAAAGTTAATTAAGCATGTTTTCATGTCGCAAGCTCACAACTTCTGTTTGCAACTACGACTATCCGTTATTTTGCTTTGCCAAATGACTTGTAGGACTTCAAGTGGGTTGGGTGTGCTCAGGTCTGCGTCCGTTGCGTCCTCGAGATCAAGAACACGTCCGAGTAATTTCATGTGTCCATGTATTTGAGTATTGGAATTGAACTTTGGTGGTGGATGATGTAGAACAAACTCACAAGGACGCAATATAGAATATTGAGAAATGGCCTTGACGTTATGGTTTATACGGCTAGGTATGTCTACTGCTACAAAAGCGAAATTGGTTAGAAAAGGCAAACTGTGACTTGGATACTGAAATCCCACTCGTGTCTACGCCAGTGACAATTATGCGTTTGTTTAGTAGCAACTGTCTAGCTGACTGGGTAATGTTCGTGACATTAGGCCATTTGGGATGGCACGAGGACACAGGAGTATTTTTAAATCAATGTATAATCATAGAATCTGATTTTTGATAAGTGAAAAGGTGAATAGATGTTCAAATGCCAACTAGTAATTTCCTGGACAATAAAAAAAAAATTAACAATAATATATTCACCACAGATTATTTTAATGGGTTAACATTAATCGTTTGGGAATTTTTAGGTACTTTAAACAGGTGAGATCTTTGTGCATTAAATAGATGGGCAGAACATGGAAAAGCAATGTTTTGACAATGTAAAAGTGGTGGAGTGAGCTGGTGCACTCTGCTGCCATCTTGTGGTAGTCACTGAAATTGCAGTTAATAAACTGGTGTCATGAGCTCAGTGTCATTCACTCCAATTTATCATATTCATCTAACAACAGACTGGATTATTAAGTCAAGTCTTGGTTCACAGGAACAGAAGCCAAGGAAAAATAAACCTGTGCAGTGCTGGGGTTCTCCTGCGCTAGCACTGACAAAGAGCCTGAACACAAGCTCTTTCACCGTCTCATCAAATTTGATAAACACAAATAAGAAAACTCGCTGCAAAGCTCTGCAAGGTTACCTGAGGGAACAGAGGCCGTTCCTCTCTTTTCTTCTTCAAGCAGTCAGCCATGAGTCTCTTCATAGCTTTGGGGCAGTTGCTGCGCACTTTGCTCAGGTCAGGGGAGAGGTAACCTCGGCCCACCATGAAGATGATCTACAGCAGGAGAAACAAATTAAAAAGCAGCACTCAGCAGTGGCTTCAGGTGTACATACTAGATGTATAGTGCCCACTGCACATGCTGGTGCAACAAAGGAAACAAAGCTAGTTTTGTTGTCGACTCACTTACCTGGTCTCTGTTGTTGATGTTGGAGTAAGGCAACACCCCAGACATGAGCTCGTACAGGACGATACCGAAAGCGTAGACATCTGACTGGAAGCTGTATGGGTTCTTATCCTGCAGTCGGATCACCTCAGGAGCCTGACATGGAATAACTTCATCAGTACACCCACTACAACATTCTATGCTTCTTTATGCCTAGCTAAGGCACTAGGGGTGGGAAGAGAGGAAAAATAAATAAATAAATAAATAAAAAATAAATAAAAATTTTTTTTCACCCATTCTAAATAAGACCCAATATTAACAATATACACACAGATTCAAAATGGTGTGTATCCCGAAAAAGTTGTGAGTAAACCATGACCAAATCACTGAACTTCTTTTTATTGCCAGTATTCCATCATTTATAAATGTTATTATATTCATTCCTGTCAGCCAGTAAAAAGATGTAGCCTCTGTGCCTGTCCTTCTCAATAAAGGAGGCGTGGCACCCGAGCCCCTTCTCAATAAAGGAGGCGTGGCACCCGAGCCCCTTCTCAATAAAGGAGGCGTGGCACCCGAGCCCCTTCTCAATAAAGGAGGCGTGGCACCCGAGCCCGTCCTTCTTAATAAAAGAGGCGTGGCACCCGAGCCCGTCCTTCTTAATAAAAGAGGCGTGGCACCCGAGCCCGTCCTTCTTAATAAAAGAAGCGTGGCACCCGAGCCCGTCCTTCTTAATAAAAGAAGCGTGGCACCCGAGCCCGTCCTTCATAATAAAAGAGGCGTGGCACCTGAGCCCGTCCTTCTTAATAAAAGAGGCGTGGTACCCAAGCCCGTCCTTCTTAAAAAAAAAAGGAGGGATGGCATTCGAACCGGTCATTCTTAATAAAGGAGGTGTGGCATCTGAGCTTGTCAGTAAAGAAGAAAAAAAATAAAATCACACACCATCCACAGGATTGAACCTGACAGCTGCTCAAACTGGTGTGATCCACTCCAGCGTGACTTCACTGTAGCCAGACCGAAATCACCAATCTTAACTGTCAGATCCTCATGCAAGAAGATATCTGTTAAGACGCAAAGTTAAGGTTTAACTTCATAGATTCCAAAACACAGATGTTTTTACCCGTTTCCTCCTGATCATTCAAATAATTGACAATGACAATGTTTTATGCTATAACAGTTGTTCATTGACCAACTTCTTTTTTTTCTTGTCACCATTATATTGTACATTATAGAAAATTAATCAACATGTTCTGACCAATCAGAATCAAAATGTCAACAGTGCTGTGGTATAGGAAGTTTCAGGCCTGCTGTCCAGAAAGGATACTGTTGCTCTTCAGGTCTCTGTGAATGATGGACTTGGCATGTAGATAGCTGGGGGAAAAAAACAGAATTAGAATTGTAACTGTACAAAATTCACTAATATTATAAGTTATCTGTAATGGATCCCACTATACATTAACATTTAGCAAGTCAGCCCGTTTCAACAACTCACTCCATGCCCTGGGCCGTCTGGCGGGCGATGTCGATTAGTTTGATCATCTCAAACTTGGTCTCGATAATGTGCAAGTGGTGGTAGAGGCTTGAGCCTTCACACCACTGTGTCACGATGGCCAGCTGTGGCTTGGTGGTGTAACCCATGAAGAGCAGGATATTGACATGCCGAGTTTTCCTGAAAGCAAAATGGACAGATACAAAGATGTATGGTGAAGCATGGTGAGGCAACCACAGTACAAAATACTGCTGTGTCTTTTAAAAGATTTTTTACTGATGCATGTATGTAACGGTGTCACTGATACATCAGGGTCATTGATGCTTGCTGACATGTTTGTATTTATGCTTAAAGAAATAATAATAAATGTGAATTTTGTAGAATCTAGTCTCTGCAGACTGCATTAATGTTATTTGTAGTTGCAAATGTCTTAACAGAGTGTGTAAACATAATGTCTTTACTTAACTATTTGCTTCCAGTAATCATTTTTAAATATATTATTTTAAATAAAATATATTAACATCAACACTCACAAGTGCATCTCACTCAGTATAACTGCCCTGCCGTTACCCTTAAAAACATATTCATCCATTAAAAAATGTTTTTAAAGGATTTTTACGGGTGACTGTCAAGTGCAAAATTCTATATCACGTTATCTTTGAATGCACAAAAAAAAAAACCCTCTCAAATATTCCTGTTTCTTGATTAAGCAAGTTTGCGGTGCAGATATCTAGGCATCACTGAGGTTTTCTGTGCTTAGTCAGCATTTCTGGTGAAAAAGTAGAGATGGTGGTACTGATGGGGGGAAAGGACTGCAGTCAGTATTAGGTTTTAGCATAAGCTTATAATATTCTTCCACACACCCTATTTGATCCATTCCTCTGCCCTTTAAACAATATATTAAAATGGCATTATTGAATATATCTTCCAACATCAAATGTATCTGCACATGGAACCTGAACATGTGGTTTATAAGACAGCCAGTGAAATAAGTATTACAAGTCATTTCTGAGATACTGAAACAGCCTTGAAACAGTGACACCATAACAACCCTAAGCCACAGTATATTAATCATTCAAACAGAAAAGAGAATATCTATGTGATTTCCTTACTGCTGTGATAATATACTAAGGACAGCAGAGCCTCAGAGGTTAAGCTCCATAACTAGTGATTGGAAGATGTCTGGACTGCCAGAGAGTCACTGTTGGATCCGTGAGCAAGACCCACAACCCTCATCTGCTCTGCTGGGTGCATGAATTGTATCTTGGAGGAAAAAGTGTTATGAAAATCAATCACTAATTTGGCATGAGAACACAATAGGTCTTACCTGAGGACCCCTACTTCATTTTTAAAGGCCTGTAGTTGTTGAGGAGTGGGAGCAGTGACATTTAACATCTTGACTGCCACATCACCTGTGGGCAAAAAAATAAATAAATATTTGAACAGCAAAATTATGGAACTACATCCCAGCTACATTCGAATCCACGTGAACAGTGCAGACAAGCTTCAGAGGAAATTGTCTAGTTAATGTGGAAAGGGTGATAGTGATCACATTCATTCACACTTAGTCAATTTAGCTTAGTCTATCCATCTACTAACTCGTTTTTGGGAGTCGGACATGAGGGAACATCCGAGACTCCACACAGACAGTAACCCGACCTGACAATTGAACAGGGGACCCTGAAGCTGTGAGGTGGGAATGCTACCTACCCCACTGTGCTATCACTTCCCTCATCACGTACAGCGCTGTGAAAAAGTATTTCTCCTGTATCCTGTATCCAGTAATCAGTATCCTGATTTCTTCTGTTTTTGTGTACATCTAATAATAGTTTAGATCTTCAAATGAAATACAACACAAAACAAAGCCAACCTAAAACACACAATACAGTTTTTATTTATTTGATTTTTTAATTGACACAAACTAAAAGTTATCAGACACCTATCACCAATGTGAAAAACTAATTGCCCCCTTAAATTTAAAATCTGTTTGTACCACCTTTAGCAGCAACAACCGCAACCAAATGCTTCCGATACCTAGAGATCAGTTTTTCACAGCACTGTGGTAGAATTTTGGCCCACTCTTCTTTGCAGAATTGCAAAGATACTGGGTATAAAGATTGGATATAAAAAGATGCTCTTTTTATACCCAATCATATTACTGACCTGTTACTTAACCTCCAGCTGTTTCTTTTTAGTACCACTTACTTTTCCAGCCTTTTGTTGCCCCGTCTTTTGAGACATGTTATGGCGATCAAATTAAAAATGCCCCCCCAAACGGTACATTTCCTAAGTTTAAACATTTGATATGTTTTCTAGGTTCTATTGTGAATAATGTGAATAACATATGCGTTTATGAGATTTGCAAATCACTGCATTCTGTTTTTATTTACATCCCAACTTTTTTGAAATTCTTCCTAATCATTTCTGGAATTTCTCTTATATTTGACATAATGTGTTTTAACCAACTTCTCTGGGTTGAATAAGTTCTACTTAAGTGTTGATTTGATTGAACAGGTCTGGTTGTGTCTAGTTCAGCTGAACCCCATTATGAATGCAGTTTCATAGATTTTAGTCACTACATTTGAAAATACATTTTCACACAGGTGCAGTTTGTACTGGATAACTTTTCTACTTCAATAAATAACATCATTGAAAAACTGTATTCTGTGTTTACTCAGGTTGTCTTTATTTTATCTTAGATTTTGTTTTAATTTCTGAAATAAATTAGTACGAGATACACACAAAAACAAAAGAAATCAGCAGGGGGCAAATACTTTTCAACAGTACTGTATTTGTTTGTGCAAATTTAGCTCAAATGTAGAAGTTTTTGAACACATACCATGCCACTTTCCCTTGTAGACAGTTCCAAAAGAGCCAGAACCTATCCGCTGGCCCAGAGTGATCTGACCTTCTGGAATCTCCCAGTCATCACTGGAGTCCCGTCGGCCCAATGTTTTCTACCACACAGCACCACAATACAAGAAATGAATTATAAAATACAGTTTAAAGAATGGTATTAAAATGTTTACTGTGCAGATATATTGTTTCAACAACTCCACTTTATGCGTAAAAGTTGTGTTTGAGCTAAAAACATTAGGGATCAACTCTATACTCCATATAATCAGCCAAGATCATACATCCACCTAAACCGGGATCAGTTTGATCACAGCGGCGTCTCCTTACCATTTTATTGCGGTCCTCAGACGAGGACGACGACTTGCGCTCCCGCTGTTGGCACGGTGACTTCTGTGGCACCTTAACGTTGGTCAGGGAACCAGGTAGGGAGGCGGGGGGCGTGGCCGAGAGTCCAGTGGTAGAGCCTGAATTGTGGTTATGTTAATGAGAAACAACAAAAAGTGAGAGGAAACCTGACAGACAATGGGGCAAGAGAGTAGCTACTATCCTATTCAGTAAACCTATTAAAAACCAGTTTACATAGAAACAATATGCTCCACAGACAATCCATGTTCAACACTAGTCATTATGGTAGAACTGATGTCTGTCTAGGCTTAGAAGTTCTAGCCAACTAGGAGCCACATCTGATCACACCTGATTAGGTGTGTCTAACTTGGTTCGGTTCTGCAACAAAGCATTTGTGCTGAGACCACCTCGTTCATTTTGAAAAACGAACTCTTGAGCGGTTTGCTTGTGGTGAGAACGCAATAAGACCCAATAGACCAATGAACCAACCTGTACAGCAATGCAGAATTGGTTTGCTAATGTCTTGCAACATTAATCGCAGTTTAACTTGGACAAACACGAGGTAAAATGTCTCAGTGAAATTTGGTCTGATGAACATATTTCTGAACAACTTTCAAAAACGCATAAAAACCCCAATGTTTTCAAAGTGTTCAGAAAGTGTCCCAATGAGATGGGCTTTAATCGCTCTGTGGAACATATAAATTAGATCAATTCTAATAACTACAGCTAAAAAGAAAGCCACAACAAGCTTGCGGAGCTGCCGTCTATCCATCTGGATGGATGACCAATACGGGCGGAACCCTGGAACATAAACATGCGCACTCTGACCAATGAGAGGACAGTTTACTCACATGTGACTAGCATAAACACATTTTGGTACTCTTTGAAATGTTGCCTTGTGAAAGCGAACCGAGCCAAGGAGAAAATGCAACATTGTAACAATTTAAGTCCCTGTTTTGGAACAAAGCATAGATCTGAAAACGCACCAAAACCCTTAGCCAAACCACCCTTTGAGAATAAAGTTAATAATCCCAGTTTAGACCTTGACTTCTTCTTTCAGAACTGTAGGATGTACTTTCCCATGAGTGGTAAATACTCCAACATATACAGCAAGGTCTTGCTGCTTTAAAAAAAACAGAAAAGGAAAGAAAAAAAAACCCATACAATTTGAATGAAACTACTGTATAAAAGGGGAAGAAGGGTCTGTGTTGAGACTCTCCTCAAGCAGTAGGCTGCATGGGGACGATACACACACAGGATCATTCGCCTCATACCCCAGATATTATGCTCTAACTAATTAAATACACCATGCTATGTTCATCCTGTGTTCTTAGTTGAACTATCTGAAGCGAATGGAGCAGAGATGGACCGAAGATGCAAGATGAGTTAAAACTGATCAGTGTGTATATGGGTGTGTGGATGTGTGTGTGTGTGGGTGTTGTGAAACTCATACCTCCATCAGACCTCTGTAAACCTTGATCACGAATCAAGTCCTAGAACAGGAAATGAAAATGAATATAACAGACTCATTAAATCACAAGTGTGAAAAATCCCCCCCAAAAACTACAAGAAAACACGAGTGAATTTACTGACATCAATGTTGACTGGCTCGATTGTGTTGATATGGACGTTTGGGGCTGAGGAAGAGCGGTCTCTCTGGCCAAACTGATTACGGTGGTCTTCCTCCCCTGGCCGGAAACTTTGTGGGATGGGGATGGATTTGGACGGGGACACGGTTGGATGGCACAGCGACCTGGAGGAAACAGACATGATGTGTGTGATAACTGATCACGTAATGAAAGAGGATTCTTGTCACACCTCATGTAAAATGACTGGTCTTACCCTGTGGAGTCAGATGGTGGGATAGACGGACACACCTCTGACACAGGGGTGGTGCCCTCTGACGACACCTCCTCCTGGGTGATTGGGTGATGCACCAGAAATTTGGACGTCAATAATAAACTAGTGGGAGAGGGAACAAAAACATGTCATATAAACACTGCATCAACTCTAAACTCAGTACAGTAAGTTCCTGTCCAATAGTCCCTTTTGGAACTTTATCATCAGCCTGCACCGAGAAACGGACAAGCTTCAGTCCCAGTACGTTTCCCATGAGCACTCACTCCAGTTGGTCATAGTTGACACACATGAGCGGCACCTCAGTGCTGCAGCGCTGGTGGAATTTGTAGCCACACGTCTGACAGCGGAAGCCCTGGAAAAGCAGCTTCCGGCAGAAATCACAGAAGGCCAACGTGAAGAAGGTCTTCCTCACCTACCAACAGCAGCAAAATGGTTAGGGTCCAGGGATGCAATCATTTAAAATACAAACAAACAAACAAACAAATAAATAACACTCTTAAAGTAGAAGAAACTTGATGTGTTAGTTCCACAACTACTCATTTTTGTCCAGGAGTAAACAAAAAACATTTTAATGCTATAAACATCTTCTAAACCTAGGACCATGAGTCACCTCACCTGCTAGGAGAAACCACACTAACCCAGCACAAACGAAGCTTTAGAAACTGCTCTGCTACATCTGTCTTAGGAAACAAGCAGTTGTGCAGCAGATAAACCAAGAACGATTAAAAGCATGTGTGTGTTGTGGGACATGCCTTCTCCAGATTGCACAAAATTACACAATTCATTTGGTTTCCTTTAGATGTTTGCCAACTTTATAAATTCAACCAAAATTTGTAGAAGACCAGTTACACAAAAATTCATTGCTTACAAAAGGACCATATAAGCAAATAATATGGCTGAATGGAAGAAAATGTACCTTTCAATGCTGAACCATTAATGCCTAGGTTACGGCTATGAATATGACATTATGTGAAGTGGTTATGTTTTGTTTTGCTGTGATGCTCCATGTTAGCACTTTTGACCAATGCCAAGGAATTTTAACATTTGAGACATGTTCCTCCCTGCTTCAAGTTCTAATCGTAAAACATACTTCCTTCTCTATTCATCTTTAAGCATTCACACTTTTCATCGTCACCTGTTTCGGAACAAAACCATACCGTCAGTTTACGCAATAAAAATGAGAAATCTATAACAGTCTCTGTAAAATTTTCCCTTTCCGACAATGTTTCTAGCCCTGTAGCTTATCTCCGGTCCGATGAGCCGCCTTCAGCTAAATAATTTGCATAAATGCGTGTGTTTGGAAAACCACAACAGAGGATCTGCGACACACGCAGAGGTGGATCGTGTTTAGAAAACTAGAGTTGCTGAACTGTTGCTATGGGGGTTTTTTTAGTTTTTTTTTTCTTCATACGTTCATTTGCAGTGGTTCAGTCCACTGAAATACTTTGCTAGGTCTGTTTAAAAATACATCCACAGTTAAATGGAAATTAAACGAAATGCATCCTCAAACTAATTTACAAAGTTTCACACATGTATGAGGCTGTATACAGTATATTGTATATTTGGCAAGCATGCACAATATATTTAGATTTTTAAAAAATATTTTAAAGAAGAAAAGATATTACATCCCAAGAAAAGATATACATCCCAATGCTGCACAATTAAACAGATTTTCACCAGGATCAGATTTTAAGAATAATTAAACTAAAATAAATAAAATTAAATAATCACCTGTAATATTGGTGATCTTTGCAAACAAACAAACAAACAAATAAATAAAAACATTTGTTCACTGGGTAAAATCAGATGTTTGTTTTAAGGTGGATTAAGTTACAGCTTTCCTGTTAGGGAGCTTGGTTATCTGACCAGTCACAGCCCTCACAATCTGATTCACAATAGATTCAGTTACAGACCAAATAAGCCAGACCTATCACAACCAGGATTCCCACAAAGTGGTAACATTCATGCATTTATATACTGAGCCAAATATCAGTAACCTATAGCGTTTAAAACATTATATTCAACTGCTGTAACCAACAGGCCAGGTGTTTTAAAATATCTGCAAAAGGCTATGTGAAGGGTTTTATATTGTGCAAGTATTACTTCATGTCACAAAACACAAACACTGCCGTTGTCATGGTGAGCTGACCAATAGTTTAAGAAATACCGCTACACTAAATAAATAATACAAAAAAAATATAGAAAAACAAATTGAATGATTCTCATTTTGCTCTCTACTACTGTGTAAATGTTGTAATTACTTCAATACAATATTGGAACTGTTTCATGATACTCACAAAATTATGGGTTGTCAGGGGAACGTTCTCCAAAACCTCAACGTGAAGCTCCTCCCCAGTTAACCAAGAAATGTCTGTATCCCAGCCAATGGGTTTCTTCTCTCTGATGAGAACAAAGAAAGGTTATGGGGAACTCCTTGTCACATTGGCAGGAGTGGTGAATATGAGTCATTTGCGAACATTTTAAATACCATGTTAAATATTAGCACCCCACCCCTGATAACTCTGCGTGTAATGTCAAGTCAAACCACATTGGCAAGTTTGACAAAAGTTGTTAACTTGGGTTTGTACATTCTACACATTCAGTCGGTATGTAATGTTTTTGCTGGTATGCATTATGGCCTAGCATTTTACGCTTTTTACCCATCCTGAATCCTGTAGACAGCACAGCATTCTGGGATCAGACCCCGCATCATCAGAGCCTTCTTTAACGAGTCCCTTACGGTCATCCCACAACGTGCTGGAACCTAAAAGACACATGAGAAATCACAAGATCAGGAATTTTCTCAAATCCTTTTTAAGTCTCGGTTTCTCTGCTGTAACCCAAAAGAGTCACGCTGAGAAGCTCCTCCGAATAAAAGAGGTCACCTACATTTGCTCACAGACTGTGGACTCACACCGCTCTACAATCTGGTGGAAGAAAATTCATCCACAAAGCTACTATTCCTTGATTCTCGTTTCATGGGGCAGACAAATTATTATTGTCAGGTTTATTAATTTACCTTATAAAAACGGTCAAACCATCAAACAGATCGCACCTCTGAAAATGTGTGTGGTGCCGCAGGTGGTGGGAGACAGAAGCCTGAGCTATAGTTACAGCATCAATGTGTGTGCAATGTATTACGTTTAAACATGCATACTAAATGAAAACTTGTCAATAGGCAGGATATCATTTTCCAAATCTGGTTACTGAACCTAATTGTTTGCTGGGGAACTAAACCCCCCCCCCCCCCCCCCTTTCTCCCCAATTTAGTCTAGTCATTTCCCACCCACTAACTAACTCTGCCCTCACACACAACAAGTATCAAGAGTGCACATGCTGGACTATGGGGACTGTGCTATCTGCCCTGTTCTGGATGTATGAGCTCACAGATGCCAATGACTGGCCTGTGTCACTCTGACAGACAAGGATGAGCGAGAGTATGGCTATGGCATTGTCGGGATTTGAACCCGCAACCCCCTTCTGATAGGCTTAGAGGTTGACTGATAGAGGATTTTACCAATATCGATAACTAAATTGGGCAGGATCTGCCGATAACCGATTAATCAGATAAGAGTTTTTAAAATTGATACTGAATGAAAACATAACATTCAAAGTAAAAATATGGCTGAACTTTATTACAAAAATAAACAGTACTGACTATACCACGAACATGTATTGTACTTTTTTAAAAATGAAATATTAGCACTGTTAATAAATATTTATTTTATATATTTATTCAGATGTTTTTTAAAGGGGAGACCAGGGGACTAAAATGGCATTAGTTAAATTTTTAGTTAATATTAAAGTAAATAAAAGACAAACTAAACTATGAACTGAATATCCAAACTAAACCAATGAACAATAATTATAAAAAAAAAAATAAAATAAAAAACTTCAATTAACACAACAAAATTTGTCACAGATAGTTTTTATTTTGCCTCTAGAGGCCACTCTCGTACTGTATAATGACAGCAGACCCTTCTCACCCGACTCCTTTAATGGCCGCAACCAGGATCGGCCTCAAGATGGAAGGGTGAACACTTTTTCTGCCCCGCCCATAGAGAAATTTGTAATGACAGTTAGTAGAACCAGTAACTGAGCAGCTATAAACTCACCACTGTCCTCTGTTTATTGGGCAGAAAGACTCTGACGATGGGTTTCTGGGGTGAACGTGGGTTAGCACGGGTGGCGTCAGTTGGGGTCTGCAACACTGCCAAGGTGTTGGGGTTTGCAGAGGCGCTCTGGCTCGCCCCCAACCTGAACTCCAGCGGTGCTTGAGTAGGGGAGGAGCAGAATTCTGTTCCATTCCCAATGGCCTCCAGCAGCTGCTGCTCCCTCTGCTGTAAAGCGTCGAGTTTACTGGTATACTCTTCATAAGCCTGGGAGGAAGAAGGAACACATCAGCACCTTGAATTCCCACTGGTTAAAGAGCACAAAATGCAACATGTTTCAGAATGAGTTACATAGAAATATATGATGCTGTTCCTCATTAAAAAAAAAAAAAATTAAGTTTAAAATTCTAAAAGATGTGCTGAACGTATAGCTATCTACTGTATGTTGATAGATTTTAAAGTACACAAGGTCTAACACCACAAATTGGTCCACTGGCAGTAATGAATATCTCTAAGCCTTTCGTGCTATAACAAACTCTCTCTCAACACATTTTTAGATATCTGGTCTACTCACCTCCAGGTATATGGATGGAGGGTTGTGTTCACCACCAAACTTGTCCAGAAGTGCCTCTATGTGCTCTTGAGTCAGCTTAATCATCTGTTTGATATTCCATAACTGCAAGAATTAGAAACAAAGTTTCTAAGGGCTCGAAGTATTGTGCTTTCTTTGTGTAAAGTCTTCCAAACTACAATCCACATGCTTCATCAGGGTGTGAACTGGCCCTACACAGAGGAAACATGGCCCTGGCGATTAGCTCAATGCTGCAAGAACTTCCAGCATCCTCAGCCAAGTGGGAGCTGAGCTCTGAAACTTGGAATCTAACAAGACAGCAGCAGCTTTGCAGTGTAGACAGTGCAGTCAAAGGGAGCAGTTCAGGGACTACTCGAAATCACAAGAGACAGCTGGTATACTCTAACTGAACTGTTCCTATTAAACAATCATATATACTGTTTTTGTGATCATGATTTAATAGAAAACACTTCAGTTTTGATGTTAAATACAATGCAATAACCTAATGTAACTGATAAAACAACTACATTATCAACTTTAGACGAGTGAATATAAAAATAGTTTGGTAGGGTACCGAGTCTAGAGAACAAAAACTGGGGTAAAAAAGCCAACTTCTTATAATACAATAGTGAGTTTTAATATTCTGATTTAATAATTGAATTAATAATCTTTACCAGCACTAAATATTGCTTTAATACAATTGTACATTCATGACATTCACACCCACTAAATGGATCTTTGCATTCTGAAGCAACAATCAAAGGACAAATTTTTAGCCACAAGTAAATGCCAAATATCAGCTCAGAGAAAGCACTCTAAAAACATGACAGTGCTTCACAAGTCAAACAATTGAGCAAAGGTTGTGCCTAATGAACCAGCCTGTATAAAGACTGGAAGCTAGACTCGGCCTAGATTTGTTTATTGAACAAGCAATATTTTTGATTAGAAGCCAGTTTCATCTCACATTCTAATCGTTCTTCTGTTCAAGTCAGTCCTTGATCACAAACTGTCTAGATGAACTGGCTCGGTCAAATCACGAACATAAAAAGCTGTCCTGTTTCTTCCAAGGGAATCGGAAACCTGCCTGTAATGCCCACCTTCATTGACATTGCATTCTATGACAATAAAAATAAGTTTTTCTTTTGACAGCAGACCACACAAGCTGAGCAGCAAGAGCAATATTGCGAAAGCAGTTGTGACCAAATCCACTTGCAATATTTGCAAACACATGAGAAAGGCCCAGCATCAAGCAAAACCCAGGCAAGCTGAAGCCTAAAAACTAGGCAACAAAAGTGCAGACTAAATTAAGTCCTGGTGTACTTCCATAAGCACTTAATTAGATTATCAGGTCTATTTTGTGACAAGACAGTATGTGACGGGTGAGATCTCACAAACACATCCACAAAAAAAAGAAATCCCTTCCTTTCAAACAGATGCTAAAATATTGCTGCAACTCAAGTAACGCATCATTGAGAAATGCAATATTGCACATAGTCCTTGTTTTAGCAAATCAGCTTGAGGCATGAGCTGTCCTAACCGAAAAATCAAAACAATCACTGGGAAAATTAATCTTTATATTTAACGTTATCATCAGTGTAGTGGTATCCATGTTGTTGTTTTTTTTTTTTTTTTGTAATGACACTTCTGAGATCACTTTTTTTTTACTATTCCAACATTACCAACAATGATGTCTGACTACCTGCTGATAGTGGTGCTGTAGGATTTAGCCATTGATCCATCACAATAAAGACAGTGATGCAGCAGCGCTTTAGTCCTTCCGTCTGTCTTACCTCATCATATGTACATTCTGCTCAAATATGAGGTTCCAAACTTTCAACCTAATACTAACCATTTGTCAACATCACAGTCAGCATATCGTCGATCACTAACTAACCGATCACTAACTAACCGAGGTAGGTCTCAGTGCGACTGAATCACATAGCTGCTTTGAATTCTGGATCAGAGTCCAACGTTCATGATCTCCACTACCTGTACAATGCATTTCTCTTTAATAAGACTTTGAAAGCCAACAGAAAATGACGAGTCAGAAAAGAAGCTCTTGCAGCGCTGTTTTTAGGGGCTAAAACTGAAACCTGACAGTTATCGCTCATGCTGAATTTGTTTTTCCTATTAAACACCAACGTAACTGCACTAGCAGTGTCCCCCTGTGACATCAGCACAACACAAAGTCACTAGCTTGTCACAAGAATAACAAAAATTACAGCAGCAACCGATAAATTAACAACTGAACTGCTAAACACCACCAACATTCCAGTATAAACATATTTAATGTTTGAGAGGAGACATTTCCTTTGATGATGCTAATAATAACACTGTTCTAGTAGCATGGTGTTGTACCAGCAGATACATGGCAAAACTGATACACAGGCACCTGTAATGATGTGTGTGTGTTCGCTACATCACACTCTCACACACACGTCATGGCAAATGAAGGCTAGCATGGGCTACAAATGATCATATAGCCTGCAAACAGCACTACCTCAATAATGAGGGTCTGTAATAAACATGCTTAAAACAGTCCCTGAAACAGAAGGAACACTTCATGGAGGGTTTATGAAGCTACACAAATCATGAATTGAGAACTTGGCCCAAAAATATAGAGTACATGTTCAGGACAGGCTGCAGTTTTGAACAATACACGGCGAGAACTGCCTCAGATGTCGGTTTAATTAATAGAATGTATTTCGGTGTAGCTCGAGCGCTAGCACGGATGCTAACAAGCACAGCTACAGCTGCAGTGGGCTCACGGAGGAAAATAAAGCGCAGAAAGAGGCGAGTGAAACACGGCCAGGCCCCTGGAACAAACGCGGGCTCGGGGAACTGCAGCGAAAAAACATGGAAGAACCTATCTATAACTGAAGAACATCTCCGCGGCTGTAATCATGCACCTGGCCAGCTACATATAAATACACACATACATATATATCTGTGTGTGTATTCATATACACACACACACACACACACAATTTATATATATATATATATATATATATATATATATATATATATATATATATATATATAACACATATACCTATACACACAGTGACCCGTGTGTGCGACAAGACATTTTAGTCAAACAGTTTGTGTGTGTGTCTGTGTGTGTAAGAGAGAGTGTGTGAATGTATATAAGTGCATCATCTAGCCCCCCTCCCGAGCAACGCATCCCCCGCGATCCATATTAGAGCCGGTGTTTCCTGAAGGTCTCCTCCATCCAGGCAGATCTCCCCCTCCTCAAAGCTGTCGTACCTCCTCGGGAATGTCGTGGCGATGCTCGGCCTCAGCGGACGCGGAACACGCCGTGCACACCGAGCTGAACCCCGCGCTCAGCGCCTCCAATCCCGGCCCCGGTTCCCGCTCGGCGTCGTGCGCCATCGGCTCTCCGTTAAAGACGGCCGGTGGGGACTCGGCGCTGCTCAACGCCGCCATTTTAAACTACGAGACACCGAGTGGGGAGAGGTATAAAAAAAAAAAAAAAAAAAAAAAAAAAAAAAAAAAAAAAAAAAGAGAGAGAGAGAGGAGGCGAAGGAGAGAGCGAGACGGGAGGGGGAGACAGTGTGAAGAAAAGCCAAGTGACGCTGGAAAACGGACCGTTTTTACCCCTTAATATGAACCTATAACAACAGTTCTATTACATTAAAGATTGAGGAAGTGTTTTTAGATAGAACCAAACAACTGATAACACGAGTAACCCTGGCTACGGGACCGTTCCCGGAAGTTTCTACATACGAAAACAAAACAGTACATAAAAGCAACCTTTTTTAACCATTCCTTGGCACTTGTCATAAAACCATAAGAGAACCTTGTGTTGTGAAGTTCCCACAAGGTTTTGCTGACTTTTGTTAACCAACATAGAACCTTCATACAATGCAGTCACATGTCTCTCCAAAAGAAAGAAGCAAAGAGTCGGATACACTTTAGTTGCCCACAATATAACATTCCCAGAACATTGTGAAATGGTTAAAAAATAACCAAAGGACCCAGGTGCTGTTTTTTAAAATCCAGAATATAACATTCCCAGAACATTGTGAAATGGTTAAAAAAATAACCAAAGGAGACCCAGGTGCTGTTTTTTTTAAATACAGAATATAACATTCTCAGAACATTGTGAAATGGTACGAAAAAATAATAATAATAAAAATAATAATAATCAAAGGAGACCCATGTGCTTTTTTTGTCTACAAAGAATGTTCCCAGAACATTGTGAAATGGTTCTCAATTTTAAAAAAAAAGAAAAAAAAGTGAAGCCAGATGCTATTTTAAAACCAAAAGAGAATGTTCCTACAATGTTGTGAAATGGTAACAACCCTGTTAAAAAACGCACACAATAGAAAACCTCATAAATTCTAATTATTTCCACTACAAATACCATTACAGACCATCAGTTAGCCATTAAAACCATTACCATTATTGGTCCTTAATGGTATCCATTAGACATAATATGCCACCAATAGAAGGCAACACATTACCAGTAGAGACTCACAGGGACCATTACAGTTTCCATTAAAACCAATACAATTCCCATTATAACCATTAGAATTTCTATGAGGGTAAACCCAGAACACTCCAGAACATTGTGAAATGGTTCCCAAATATAACCAAAGGGGAAACAGATGCTATTTTTTGGTAACCATAACAGAATTTTCCCAGAACTTTGTGAAATAGTTAAATAAATAAATAAACAAATAAATAAATAAATAAATAACCAAAGGGGAACTAGATGCTACTTTTTGGTAACCAAAATAGAACATCACCAGAACGTTGTGAAATGCCTTCAAAACAAACAAACAAACAAACAAACACACCCAAAAGGGCTGACCAAGTGCCATTTTTGGTTAACCAGCACAGAATGCTACCAGAATGTTATAAAATGGTTCCCACCAAAAATAACCAAAGGAGGACCATATGCTAATGTTATAGAAATGGTTGGTGTTTGCTAGGAATGTATCTAACTTTTGTATATGTTTAGGAATGATGGTTCAGTCCTGCATTGGGTTACTGTCTGTGTAAAAGTTCACATGTTCTCTCCGTGTCTACATGGGTTTCCTCCGGTTTCTTCCCACCTCCCATAAACATGCCAGTAGGTGGGTTAGCTAAGGTAAATTGCCCATATTTGTGAATAAGTGTGTGCATGCTGCTCTAAGATGGACTGGTGTCCCATCCAGGGTGTGTTCCCTCCTCACGCCCAGTGTTCCCAAGATAGGCTCCAGATCCCCTGTGACCCTGACCAGGATAAAGTGGTTACTGAAAGTAAGTGAGAGCTCACTTGGAAAATAGTTCCAGCTGTGTTTATGTGAAGGTGCTCATTGTAATATGTTATCATTCCTATAGTAATTTACACAAGGACTAATATGGCAGGCACACCTATTAAACAGTTTAAAATGTGGGTAATTGTTGATATGATGAATTTTTATGTGAGGAGATGTTTATTTGACATATTTGGAAAGACTCCAGTGTCGGTGTTTGTAACAGTCAGGAGGAAACTCTTCAGGACAGAGGGCTTGGTGGGTTCTAAGTAACATGGCAAGCTGCTTTTTTGGTAAAAAAAAAAAAAAAAAAAAGGGGGCCGGTGAGGGAACTGCTATTTATAGCTGTTATATAAAGTAACATGAGGTTTCTCTCAAAATAAAATGACATGTCCTTTAATGTATAAGAAAATCATGCTGTAGTGTAAGACGAATACAAAAAATTTCGTTTCATGCTGGGGCACATCACCCCGTCATTAATTATTTTCTTATTAGTACCTGGCCCAAATGTTTTATTCCTTATTTAACAAGAGTGAGAAACCAGGTTGGATCAGTGATGTGGTGTTATTATCTGCTTAATTACAGAGGAGGACTGTAACAGATGGTGTTAAGTGAATACATTTTGAATAAAATGTTATTTGTATAGTGCTTTTAACAATCGACATTTCCATAAAGCTGCACGATAATATTTAACATTTAATGCCATTTTATAGCTTGCTACATAATACTGTGACAATATTGCACCAGTGACAGAATGTATCCTTTTTACTGAACTGTATATTTTCCCACTCCATATTTTTGGTTCTCAAACCTCAGTGACAAATTTTACTTTGTTGTACTGTATTTCAATGTGAGTGTTAATTCTTTCTGTTGTTGTTTCTGCAGGGGTGCTACCTGATATCCTTAAAGTAATACTAATTTTCTCAGCAGACATCACACCACTCATCACCCCATGGCAAACAGCGGAGAAGTCCCATTGGATGACTCAGGCATCACATCTTCCAACTTCACAAATATATGCCATGTCCATAATCAGAATGCAGCAATACATTCAGTGGAAAGGACCCACAATGGGCGATATGTCAGATAACAGTGATGAAGAGGGACTTGGCATGGGTGCCTCTTGCCATTCAGGAGTATCGTTTACCAATAATTATTACTTTTTGGCCCTGTAGATTTGTCATACACCCTTTATTTTGAGGTGTCACTTGATGGTATTGTGCTTGACCCAAATGTCAGAACTTTGTCAAGTGCACAAACCCCAAAAGATTTGTAGATCAACCTTAAAATTCAGGGCAGCACTGTGAAGCCGAAATTGCAGGTCCAAGATCAGTTGATTTTGTGGTTCTTGCAGAAGAGGACATTGTGATTCAGAATTTATATAAAGACAGTGGTGTTGCAAATACTACTTGAAAGACAGCAGTCTATTTCTTATACATGCAATGATTTAAAAATGCAAATGCATTGAGTGAATTCCTAGCATCAAGTCAGTGTATTAAGCACCAAAACCTAAATGTAAGGTACTGTATATGCAAATGACAACTGTTGTCCTCTCAGAAAATACCTACAGAAGCCCGTAACGGCTGTGAACGTAATGCTGCCAAGATGGCTGAAATGCTGGTTGACTTCCGCAAGCATCCCTCCACCAGCAAACCCTTGACAACCAATGGCTTAGCTGTGTCCAAGGTTGAGTCTTTCACGTTGCTGGTGACCAGCATCAACAACTCACTGAAATGGGTCAACAACATAAACACCATCCTGAAGAAAGCACAGCAAAGACTGTTCTTCCAACCCCAGTTCAGGAAACCCAGTATCTCAACCCGTCTTGAAAATATTCTACTCAGCCCTCATAGAGAGTGTGCTCATCACAGCCTGGTTCCCCAATCTGCTTAGAGCATTAATGAGGCCAGACACTGATGTCGGATGAGGAGGGCTGGGGTGCAGTCAGCATTCCAATTCAACCCAAAATTGTTCAGTGGGGTTGAGGTCGGGGCTCTGTGCAGGGCACTCGAGTTCTTCTACTCCAAACTTGGCACACCATGTCTTCATGGAGCTTGTTTGTGCACAGGGGTATCGTCATACTGGAACAGGTTTGAACCTCTTAGTTCCAGTGAAGCGAAATTGTAATTCTACAGCATACAAAGTCATCCTATACAATTGTGTGCTTCCAACTTTGTTGCAAAAATTTGAGGAAGAACTACTTATGGGTGTGATGGTCAGGTATCCATAAACACCATATAGTGAAAGTTTCCTCCCACCTCCCAAAAAAATGTTGATAGCTGGATTGGCTGCTCTAAATTGCTCATAGTCGATCATCACTTGTAAATCACTCGCTGCTTGTGAATGCATAGCGCAAAGATCACCATGAGTTTACTGTGGATGGTACCACACAGACACCATAAAGATCGCTGTAGATGTTCTTCCTTGGACAGCCTAAGGACTGCAATTGCTAAGAACAGTTTACACTCCATCACTGAACAGTTAATAACTTCAGTTTGATATCACAGACTTAAAGTTAAAACTCTAATGATGCTCATACTCAAGTTCCTGTTAACACAATTGGCACTTTTTGACTCTATAGTATAGAGTTACAGAATTGAAATTATTTATAATTACACTATCCGGTGTCACCCAGAAGAGGATGGCATCCATTTTGAGTCTGGTGCGTCTCAAGGTTTCTTCCTTTTGCCATGTCAGGGAGTTTTTCCTTACCCCAGTTGCCTCTGCCTGCTAAAAGTGCTATATAAATAAAATTTAATCGAAGATACACTGCAACCCTGATGAGGAAGTACTTGCTAAAGATGTATGAATATTTAGACCATACGTTTTAATAACAATACCCAAAAATAACCAGAGGGTATCTACCCAACCTGTCAACCTGTAATGGACACAACTTCGGGATGGCTGTAATAAATGGAAGTGAAACTGAGGAAACGGATGTAATGAACCATTCAAGACTGACTTCTATGAAAGTGAATATTTTAATCCACAACAAAATGAGTAACACTCAAGCTGATAACTTGAATTTTCTCCACTTCCTGCTGAGGATTCACATCTCTGCATTCTCTGTAGCAGCAGAATGGGACAGTCACTACACCCAAACTCTTGAATGTCCTCCAAGATATGCAGGAATTCTTCACGACTCCTGACAAAGCCGCCCTTAAATACAGCATCTTCTTGCCTACTTTTTCTTCATGGCTCTCTTTCCTTCTCCTTTTTTGGGCTTTCCTTTTCCACGTAGCTTCCTGAGACGCCGCATCTCCTCCTTAAAGTCCTGGTGTTCATCTCTGTAGGTGACAAAAAAAACAAAAATAACAAACATATGAATGCAACTGTCACATACACCAGTGAAGCGTGTTTAGAGAACACAACCTACCTGAAGAGGCCCATGTATCGGAGTTTCTGGGTCAGGGAATAGTAGATCTTGTGCTGAGGGTACCAGTCGTACACCTCTTTCTTCTGCGCCATAGGAGGCTCTTTGAACAGCTGCACCACCTTCATGGATTTGGAGTCTGTAGGCCGCACCACGTCACCAAAGATGCGGGCGCTGAGGCGAGCCATGCGCACGGCATAACTGGACAAATTCGCCATGGCTACCTAAAGGGAAAACATGTGTTCATTTCGTACACTTACAATTACGGTCATTTGAAGCTTAAGTGTTAAAACAAAATGCATAAGAGCCCTCCTAAATGATCAATACTAAAGAGACAAACTGATGGACACTCCTGTGATTCTTTGTGCTGTTATTGCTCTTCAAGTGTCCATGTACGTGTACCTATTTCTTGAGAGTGACCCGAGGGTCATTACTGGGAGGCACCAGACATTTCTGAATAGTATGTATAGTTGAGGACAAAAGTTTACATACACCTAGGTTAAAGACATTCACATTAAATTTTTCACAATTCCACACATTTCTTGTGTTAAGTCAATTACTGTTTCAATTCCATAAAGGGTCTTTTCAAAATAATAGCTAAGAGACGGATTTATTTCAGCTTGTATTTACTGCATCAGATTCTCAGTGGGTCAATACATTTTGTTGGTATTGATCGCAAGTTTAATTGCTTGAACTTGGATCAGACACTTGGGGTCGCCTTCCACAAGCTTCACACAATACTCTGCTGGAATGTTTGCCTAGTCCTCCTGACAGAACTGGTGTAACTCAGTCAGGATTCTAAGCCGCCTTGCTCAACACAAGTGTTCAGTTCAGTCTACACATTTTCTATGGGATTCATGTCAGGGTTTTGTGATGGCCACTCCAGTACTTTCACTGTTATCTTTAAACCATTTTATTACAACTTTGGAGGTATGTTTCGGCTCATCGCCCTGCTAGAAGACCCAGTTGTGACCAAGTCTAAGACTTTTTAGCTGATGTCTTGGGGTTATGCTTCAGTATTTCTAGAAAATCCTCATTGTGCTAACTATTTCCTAAGTGCACCAGTTCCATCTCCAGCAAAACACCCACAGCATGATGCTGCCACCCCCATGCTTCACAGTTGGGAGGGGGTTCATCCTGCTTACTCCATACATAGCACCAAAGAGTTAAATTGTTGTTTCATCTGACAAGTGAACACTTCTCCAAAGGCTAGCGATCACATGCAAACTTCAGTGTGGTGTTTATATGTCCGTCTTGGACTAAGGGCTTCCTTGTGCAACAGCCTTTCAGTCCATGGTGATGTAGTACACTCTTAATTGTGGATTTGCATACTTTGGTACCGGATGCCTCCACCTCCTTGACCAGTACCTTTGTTGTTGTCTTGGGGTTCAGTTGACCCTTTCAGACCAAAGTTTGCTCATCCCTGGGAGTTAATTTGTGCCTCCTGCCTGAATGATGCAGTCTCTGTGTTACCCCAATTTTTTTTTTATATTTGCATACAATTGTTCGTACAGATGCTCGTGGTGCCTTCAGGTGTTTGGAAATTGCTCACAAGGAGGAACTGGTCTTATGTCTCATTCAGCTTTTTTCAGAGGACTTGGCTAAGTTGCTTTGGATTTTCTCATGGTATCAAAGGCAAAAAGGTAAAAGGATGGCTCTAAAGGTAGGGCCTTATACACTCCTAATTATGACCACTGTTCAAGCAGAAGCTTCTAAAGTCATTACGTCAATTGCATGAATCTTCCAGATTGTTTAAAGAGAGTCAACTTGGCGTCTGTAAACCTACTGGAATTCTGATGTAGTTGTGAAAAACCGAGGGAATATCTTTAGCCTCGGGGCATGTAAGCGTTTGGGTTCAGCTGGAAAATTATACTACATACTTTTAGTTATGGAGAGACCCTGATAGTGTACAATTACAGAATCATGTTCTCATTCACTCTGAGGTAGCACATTAGGGCATTTAACAGACCCAGGTTGTTTGCGACATCCAAGCTGCTACTGTAGTGCAAGACACACCCTCGGGCGGTATATATAAATATTCGTATAGAGAGCATGTAATTGGACGAACACAAGACTGGTACAGGATAATTCATCAAGTGATGAACTATAAAATTAAAACAAGATTATCTCCCAAACATTTTGGTTTATGGTAATATACTGTGGTATTAGTGCCCATAACACTAACGGAAGGGCACAATTTTTTTATAAAGTGTTTCACTATTAAAATAATCTCATAGTAAGCACAGTATACATGAAATAAAACTGAGGTAAAGTAATATATAAAACCACGATAATAACCAACCACACGCTTAGCAAAGGGCAATTTAATCAACTGTTTCATTGGATCCTATCATGATAATAGAGTGAATTCCAAATGCCTCTTCACTCCCTATATATGGTATAAATAAACTGCTTCTACGTTGTACCTCGTGCACTATGTAGCCAATCCGGAGCCGTTTAGGATTTTACCGTTAAGATTTGACAACACAAGGTCTGAGGGGTCATTCACGGGACACTTGCGAAAGACATGACTTACCTCTCAATGAAACCCCGAACAATTTACTCCGAGATTAAAAATCCAAATAAACGTTTATAAATTAGACATAATTTTATGTGACTACATTCGCTTAAACAAACTTGTTACGTGCTAAGTAGCTAACCTTTAACGTAAGCTAGGCTATAAGAATCTCGCGTGTGAAAGGGGATTGTGTAAACTGCGCATGCGCTAGCCAGGGCATCTGATTGGTTAGCATGTGAACAAGTTCCTAGTCACTTCCGCATCCTTACCGTTTTTGACCACGTCTTTAATAGTGTGTCATTTTAATGTTACATGACGTATACATAACTAATGTTGATAATTAACTCTTATTTAAAATGTTTGCGACTATATGTCTAATTATGCCAGCTTTGGCCTAACGATATTAAATCGTAAAATAAAAAGATGAGCTATTGTTAGCTTCGGCCATCTCATGTCAATATATATGACTTCGTGCCTGTTTCCTGAACACCATACGGAAAATTAGTGTGGTTGTGTCGTTTTAATGTCCTAGTTCTCACATTAGTGCTAAACATGCCTAGTGTTCAAATATGTCGCAACGATGGCAAGACAGATAATGCGCGTCTTTATATTGACTCCGTGTTGAAACAGGCTTTACAATGGTTCCGCTTTGAAAAACGTCTAGCACCTGTTAGCCGTGTTATTGCCAAAAACAGCATATGGCTATTACCACCATAAAAACAAAACATATCAAATATTAATATTTATTATGCTCTGTGGAATCATCTTTCCTCACACAGGTGCCAGGGATTAAACATACAATTTTTCTTTGCTAATTTGTTAAAATATCACAATATTCACGGTAATTTATTTATTTATTTATTTATTTATTTATTTATTTATTTATTTATCTATCTATCTATCTATCTATTTAGCATTCCCAAATCCACAAGAGACAAATCCAGACCTTAAGGTAACAAAGGCAACAAAGCTGTTTCCCCCCATTTTTCCTATCAACTATATCCATCAATTCATCTTTCCTTTCTTCCTTCCTCCACATAACGAGAGTCCCAAGAAGATTGAAATGTAATATAAGTCTATACTGCAACATGACAGCATTCAGAAATACAAAGCAAAGTAACCAGAAAACAAAATATTTTAAGTGAGTGAACATACGTGAGTGAACATTACTAATTACAATTATTTACCCCCCCCCCCTTAATATCTTATATTATTAAAATGCACTATTTTACACATTTTTGTTACTGGAACAACTGTGAAACCTAATATACTAAATGTCCTGTTGTTTAGATAAGTCAAGTCTTTATCTTAATTATTTTGTCCCACAGGTGGGGGGCATGGTGGTTAGCACTGTTGCCTCTCATCTCGGGGGATGGGGGTTTGAATCCTGCCTCTGCCCTGTGTGTGCGGAGCTTGTAAATTCTCCCAGTGCTTTCCTCCTGGTACTCTGGTTTCCTCCCCCAGTCCAAAGACATGGGCGGTAGGCTGATTGGTATTTCCAGATTGTCCATAGTGTGTGTGTGTGTGTGTGTGTGTGATGGGTTGGCACCCCGTCCAGGGTGTCCCGCACCATATGCCCTGAGTTCCCTGGAATAGGCTCCAGGCTCTGCTGCTACCCTGTGTAGGATAATCAGTACAGAAAATGGATAAATGGATTTCATGCCACAGGTATGCAAACTTTTGTACTTGACTCATATATTTGTATGCCTGATACTAAGAGCTGGCCTGACACACTCGCCATGTATTGATTTGTCCACTAGATGGGGATCTGTTCATGGGAACAAGATTGGCATTAAATAAACATTTTTGATAGATGGCTCTCCACATTGGTATGAGCATCACATTTTTCCTTCTCTCACAGTGAGTGTATCTATTAACACAATTCTGGGGAAAACAAAATGGAAAAAAAGAGAGACTGTGTTCAAGATAAGGCGCTTTCATGCAGCGCAAGACAAATTGCTCTGGTTGTATCTACTGCATTTTCAGATTACATTGTCTGGCATCCTAAAATGCTGCATAGAGAAAAATAATTAAAATTCAGCTGTCAAGATGCCATTCATACCATTGTAGAGAAAATTACAGTTGCATAGTTAAAATTCAGTTTTAAAGTGTGGAAATATGAGCTGGGAAAGCTATTAGACCTACTTTTATGTGGACCCTCAGGGCAGAGATTATTATAATGCCACATTAAATCTATGACTGCTTTGCCAAGTGCTGAGGTGAAAAAAAAAGAAAAGAAAAGAAACGGATTTTATTTTTCTATACACAGTAGATGCTGTGTCATTCTGATGCAGAAGTTTTTTCCCTTGAGGTGAAACAGCAAAGAGAGAATATAAGCAGTGAATAAACAGTACTTTAAAGTCTAGCTCAGTTGAGTCCTTGTTCTCTGAGAGGACAAAGGACAAATACATGACAAAACATTCATTTAGCCAAGAGTTTAATTACATCCAGCTAGTTGCTAATCAGTGCTGCAAGTGGGTCTTTATTCACTGATGGGATTTTTGTTAAAGGAAATGCCCACCCTGAAACACATTACATATGTTTATACTGAAATGTTAGTGATGTTATTAGTTATTCTGGTGCTAATTTGTTGGTCGGTGTTGTATTTTCTTTATTCCTGTGAGAAGTTTGTGTGTGTGCCAAGCAGACGTCACAAGAGGACCTCGCTAACACAATACCAATGGTGTTTAAAAGGAGAAAAAAAATTCAATGGTTTTAAACATAATAGATAAAACCAAAAGAGCAAGATCGTCTTTTCTCACTCCCAATTTTCAACATCATACTAATGAGAAATCCAACATAGGGGAGATGATAAACATCCATCCATCCATCCATCTTCTATACCGCTTTATCCTTTTCAGGGTCACGGGGAAACCTGGAGCCTATCCCAGGGAGGAGGCAATAAACATTGTACTCAAAATTCCAGAAAGCAAAGCACCTCTAGGACACAGTTGCGCTGAGTTACAGCAGAGAATGAGTTCATCTAGTTAGTGGTCTACACGAGAACATGGCATTGTGGGTAATGTAGGAAACCATTAACTAACATGAAAATACAATTTGAAAGATGTTTAAACTAAAAACTATTCTCGGGCCTCCTGGCCAGCTCCATCAAACTCCTCCAAATGATTCAGAATGCAGCAGCACGTCTCGTCTTCAACCAGCCCAAGAGAACCCATGTCACACCCCTCTTCATCTCCCTCCACTGGCTTATTGTAGCCATCTGCATCAAATTCAAGTCCTTGATGCTCAACTACAAGACCTTGTCTGGAACTGCACCCTCCTACCTCAACTCTCTCCTGAAGGCTTACGTTCCCTCACGCAATCTGCGATCAATCAACAACCGACGCTTAGTAGTACCTACTCAGCGTGGCTCAAGGTCCCTTTCAAGAACATTCAAACTAACTGTTCCTCAGTGGTGGAATGAACTTCCAACCTCAATCCGGACCGCAGAATCTCTCACCATCTTCAAAAAACAGCTAAAGACCCACGTCTTCCATGAACACCTAACCAACCCATAAAAAAAATTGTCTATTGACATATGGTGAGTGTGGTGTTATGTAAATAAGCTAAAATTAGATACCTAACACACTTATGAAATGCTGTTTTTAAGTTATCCAACTTTGTAAAACTCTTTTGGAACATAATTATATAATGACAGCATGCTTTTATCAAAATGTTCCACTTTTTCATGATCAATCATTCAGGTAATGTATATGCTAGTTACCTCACCAGCACTAGCTGCATAGATAACAACACAGCCTGCTAGATTAATTATTTAATCTTAGCTAATTACAAATTGGTCTTTCATTGAGTTTAGTTACTAGATAAAGATAGCTGAGTCAGCTAACTAATATTAACTGCTTAGCTAAGTTCAGTAAAGTTAACTAGCGCCCTAGCTAGCATTAACCCAAACAAAACTTAAATGTTTAGTAACTGTATGTAATGCAAATGATTATGGAACTAAAGAATACATATCACAAAAGTTTAAAAAGCATCTCTAAGTTGTAATATTGTCTTCCAGATGATTTCTGGCTGAACCATGAAATGTACACTGGCCACTTTAATAGGAACATCTCTAACCCTGGCTATTCATGCAATTATCCAATCAGCCAATCAGGTGGCAGTGGCGCAATGCATAAAATCATGTAGATACAGGTCAAGAGCATCAGTTATGGATTGCAGGAGAATGGTCAGGCCGGTTCAAGCTGACAGGAAGGTTATGCTCACTTAAATTCATAGTAAGCAGAAAAGCATCTCAGAATGCACAACACTTTGAAACCTGGGCTACAACCAGGGTGTGAATTACGGGGGGGGGGTTGGCGGGGCCTGACCTCCCCCACTAAATAAGGCTTGATTCCCCCTTAAGGACATCAAAACAAGAAGTAGGGGGGTCTTGAAATTTTCACATTTTACTAAGTTTTAAAAGTGAAAAATAGTTTGCATTGCTCAGTCTGTCTGAAAAGAAAATGCCAGTATAAATTTGATCACCCCTAAAATGGGTCATACTATTGTTAACGCATGAACACATGCAGTAGGCTAAATGCGGGAAATACCATGCGATCGTGCACTCAATCGGCCGATTGCAATGGAGATTACATGGGAGATACCTTGAGTGTTTGATACAATTAAATATAGTTGTATCTCAAGCATACATTTCCTGCACTGTTTATCAGAATGAAAAGTTTATGGTGAAATGGTTAAGATTAAGTTTACCTGTTGTCTTGAGGTCACTTTCAGTCTTGAGTGTGAATGAAGCAAACTGATAAAATACTGTTCATCCATTCAGCAGTGAAATAGTTAGAAACCACTTCAATATCATTTTGACATACTGAGATGGTGTATTGTACAAAAATTGTGGCATTTTTAAACATATTCTTTTTGTTCTTCTTTTCAAAATTTTTCGATACCAATACCATTCCACTGTGTAAGATGCAACCCTTTAGTCATGACTCAAAAATGTCTGATTCACCCGTGTATAGTTTAGGTTGGTAATAAATACAAACTTAATGCAGTGACCTTTTCAGATATAAATAACAGAGGCCTTTTTTACACTTAGATTTCATTTAACACTGGTGATGTCATGATTAAGAGAAAGGGAAGAGCCATAAGGCAGTTTTTTACTGGCAAGAAAAGACAATTAAGTTGAGAAGTAGTTCAGAAAGTACATAATACTTTTTTAAGGCATTCATGGCACTATTCGTCACATAAGGTTGAACAGAATTATATGAATTATAGCATTTAAAGTGTTGTGTTCATGTGTTTTAACCCTAGGAACTCTGTAACCCTAGGATACAGCACAACAGCATGGTTCACTGAAGCATGCGTCTGCATTACACGAACTAGTTGCACACTGGCTACAACAGCAGAAGACCCCACTGGGTTCGACTCATGTCAGTCAAGAGCAGGGATCTGAGGCTACGCTGGGCACAGGATCATTGAAACTGGACAGTTGAAGATTGAAAAAAGGACCAGTACATCAGTAGTTTCTAAAATGAACAAAATGCCACAGTCATTGTTACTGAGCTCATTTTTTCCCCTCATTCTAATATTTGATGTGAAGATTAACTCAAGCTAATGACCTGCATGTACATGATTTTATGCATTGTGATGCTACCACATGATTGGCTAACTGGAAAATCGCACGAATGAGCAGAGGTACAGGTGTTCCTATTGTGGCCACTAAGTGTATTCCACAATTACAAAAGAGCACAATTTAATTGTTTTCAGTTATGACGATCTGAAGAGAACACGCTACAGGCTTGTAGGCTAAAGAAGGATGTTATCTAAAATCATCCCCTCTCTATGGTTCACTGACTCACTATTTCAGTATCTGACAGATGGCTACTACTCTCATAAATTATTCAGCAATATACCCTGTGGACAGTACAATAGTTCTCTATAACAAACACATTAGGCCAATGGATCGGTTTAGTTGTATCGTATCACATTTTCCAGAAAACATATGTTGCAGTAAACTGGCTGTACTTTGGACAAAGCCAGCCAAGCATGAAACAACTATGTTTATCACCTCATGGTGTTTTTGGTGGATATGTTAAATGCTGCATTGAAAAAAAATAAAAAATAAATAAAAACAAGCTCTGGCTGGATGTTTCTGAAATTTTCTCAAGCATTCTGAATTGTGACTCGATTTATCTTTTGAGCTCTGAAATCTCTGGCCTTGAGCTTACTGATGGCATGTCAACAACCAAATGGCCATGATGTTAAAGAAAAAAGAATGTTGAGAAGATGGATTCATGTGTCCATGATCCAATATACCAACCAGCATCTCATTCTGAGTTGTTTTAGATGTACCTTTATTTAACTGTGTTCCATACAGCAGGTGTGTTTGCCAGGTTTCAACAAAATTTCCGGCTCAACTACTTCTCAAAATACAGACAAAAAAGCCTCAAAATTCTTTTTCTAATCCTTTGCGTGGGAAACAAGGTCACCATTGTGCACATGCATTTCTGATATACTGACATTGTGTACGCCATAATTTCCCTTACCCTCTTCCAATCCTTGCAATATATCTTACAAGACAAATGGTTCTAAACATCATAAATATACTGTCTGCACTTATATATTTGAATTTGTTTGGGGAAAGTAGATGTAATTCAAGTTATTTGATATAAAGTAAGATCTTTGTGGATATGGAATATTTTTAAATTAAATTATTTGTTAACCCTGTCTATAACTGTCCTGTCTGCTGCTCCACCTCCACTGAAAACATACATAGACAGCAAGCATGGGGCAACATTATTCTCACCCCATTGGGCCTTTATTAGTGCTTGTTGTAGTTCTGCTTTGTGAACACTAGGTGCAATAACAACTTTATGTAGCAGCTATAAAAGTGAGTAAATAAATGGAACTTTGTTTCCATTTGAAACTTTTTTTTTTAAATGGCTAAACACAAAATATGTTTTTTTTGTTACGGCTAATATATATGGAGAAGCCATCACTGACTTTATTTTCTTGCATAGTGTCACCTATGGGCTGGAATAGTACATGGAAGATTCTTGTGCAAGGTTTATACAGTGAGGGACAAAAGTATTTGATCCCCTGCTGATTTTGTACGTTTGCCCACTGACAAAGAAATGATCAGTCTATAATTTTAATGGTAGATTTATTTGAACAGTGAGAGACAGAATAACAACAAAAAAATCCAGAAAAACGCACGTCAAAAATGTTATAAATTAATTTGCATTTTAATGAGGGAAAAAAGTATTTGACCCCCTCTCAATCAGAAAGATTTCTGGCTCCCAGGTGTCTTTTATACAGGTAACGAGCTGAGATTAGGAGCACACTGTTAAAGGGAGTGCTCCTAATATCAGTTTGTTACCTGTATAAAAGACACCTGTCCACTGAAGCAATCAATCAATCAGATTCCAAACTCTCCACCATGGCCAAGACCAAAGAGCTCTCCAAGGATGTCAGGGACAAGACTGTAGACCTACACAAGTCTGGAATGGGCTACAAGACCAGTGCCAAGCAGCTTGGTGAGAAGGGGACAACAGTTGGTGCGATTATTCGCAAATGGAAGAAGCACAAAAGAACTGTCAATCTCCCTTGGCCTCCATGCAAGATCTCACCTCGTGGAGTTGTATTGATCATGAGAACAGTGAGGAATCAGCCCAGAACTACACGGGAGGATCTTGTCAATGATCTCAAGGCAGCTGGGACCATAGTCACCAAGAAAACAATTGGTAACACACTACGCCGTGAAGGACTGAAATCCTGCAGCGCGCGCAAGGTCCGCTGCTCAAGAAAGCACATATACATGCCAGTCTGAAGTTTGCCAATGAACATCTGAATGATTCAGAGGACAACTGGCTGAAAGTGTTGAGGTCAGATGAGACCAAAATGGAGCTCTTTGGCATCGCCGTGTTTGGAGGAGGAGGAATGCTGCCTATGACCCCTGGAACACCATCCTCACCGTCAAACATGGAGGTGGAAACATTATGCTTTGGGGTTTTTTTTCTGCTAAGGGGACAGGACAACTTCACCGCATCAAAGGGACGATGGATGGGACCATGTACCGTCAAATCTTGGGTGAAAACCTCCTTCCCTCAGACAGGGCATTGAAAATGGCTCGTGGATGGGTATTCCAGCATGACAATGACCCAAAACACACGGCCAAGGCAACAAAGGAGTGGCTCAAGAAGAAGCACAATAAGGTCCTGGAGTGACCTAGGTAGTCTCCAGACCTAAATCCCATAGAAAATCTGTGGAGAGAGCTGAAGGTTCGAGTTGCCAAACGTCAGCCTCGAAACCTTAATGATTTGGAGAAGATCTGCAAAGAGGAGTGGGACAAAACCCCTCCTGAGATGTGTGCAAACCTGGTGGCCAACTACAAGAAACGTCTGACCTCTGTGATTGCCAACAAGGGTTTTTAAACCAAGTACTAAGTCATGTTTTGCAGAGGGGTCAAATACTTATTTCCCTCATTAAAATGCAAATCAATTTATAACATTTTTGACGTGCGTTTTTCTGGATTTTTTTGTTGTTATTCTGTCTCTCACAGTTCAAATAAATCTACCATTAAAATTATAGACTGATCATTTCTTTGTTAGTGGGCAAACGTACAAAATCAGCAGGGGATCAAACACTTTTTTCCCTCACTGTAGTTGCATTATAATTTAATTTTTCCCTTCAAAGATACTGGATGTCCCCTCCCCCACCTCAGTGTTTACAGACGGTCTGAGTATAGCCATCTTTTCCTCCATATGAGATAAACAAATAAGCGAATTCTGTCATTATGCAATATGTCATGAGGTGATGCATACAGCTGAGCACAGGGATTCACATGCGCACGCCAATCCGGGAAGGTTCGAGATGCTTTTCTGCTCAACGTGATTGTAAACAGTAGTCATTGCTGAATGGAGGAGCCACAATCGACTTTAGTTATGTGACTAATGTTTTAAAAAAAATAAGCTTTGAGGTTTCTGAAAGGAAGTTGTTTTTACTCTTTTGCTGCTACAGAAAGCTTTCCCTTAGAACCTAGTGACAACTAGCAGTACAATAATGCTCTTATCAACTGGAGGCTACAGCCTGGAGATTACTTAGGATGGTACTGCTTGAAGTACCAGGTAATAGATTTGGACCTCAATTCCACATGGACATTCTCAGTGTGGTTGCTGGGACTACAGTTGCTGCTATGGCCTTGGGACTGCAATTACCACCGTACAATTTTGCACTCGGCTCTCCTTTAGTGAACAGTGGACTGGTTCAACAAAGACTTCATGTAAAAACCATAATGAACTTTCCTTTACGTTCACACTATCCGGTGTTAGCCAGATGAGGGTGGGTTCCCTTCTGAGTCTGGTTCCTCTCAAGGTTTCTCCCTCATATCATCTTAGGGGGTTTTGCCTTGCCACCGCCACCACTGGTTTGCTCAATAAGGATAAATTCACACACTTAAAATCTGTATCCTGTGTTTATATGTCCCTGTGAAGCTGCTTTGAGACAATGTCCATTGTAAAAAGCGATATACAAATACAATTTAATTGAATTGAATTAATGAGGTTGTTTATTACAATGCCATCTGGAGATTTCCGACACGCGTGACCACTTCCGAGTCCAGAAACTGGTAGTTCTCCCGCATGACGTCATATCGCTGACTCAAGCCTCTGCAGGTGGCGCTGCGCCTTTAAGAAGGTGCTTTAATAAACAATGAGCGTCTCCGGCTGGCAGCATGACATCACCGCTGGATTTGGAGACAGAGACGCGCACGGGGAACGCTGAGGCACCATTAACCGAATCTGCACCATCCAAGTAAATATTGGCATCGCAGTTTCTCCAGGAGGTATTAGATAACAGGTAAAGAATATATAGGCTATGTTCCGTGCAGAATTGGCCACAGACCGAGAAGGATTTAGCGCCATGGCCTGGATTTAGGACTATAGAGCTTCAGCATCATTATTATCTGACGGTGAGTAGAAACTACTGAGTGATTAATAGGAAATGAAGGCCTGTGGATGCTTTGTGTGAACAGCAACACTGCTGTGTGCTCAGGAGTACTTTTACGGTCGATAGCCTTTCGCTTGGGTAAGATTTCCTGCATGCAAATCTGCTCAGGTATGTTTACAGAATTGCAATGAATTTCTACTGCTTTCCTCACTGTACTAGTTTAGCCGTATAGACTGCACGCGCAAAACGTGAGAAATGATTTGCTCCCAGCTCGGACCGTGTTTACTCTTACTATTCAGTGGATGCGATGTCTGACAGAGAAGGGTTGTACTTTATAGACACATCAGCATTTCATTCATTCATTTGCTCTGCTTTGGTATCCTCTCTGGCCATCACGATTACGCTCCTCTTCAGCTATTCAATGCAACATCATTTAGAATGAAATGAAAATACAGGATACAAGTCAGACTATCATGTTATTTGTTTGCTTTGTTGTCGTCTATGGGTTGGAATAGTGCATGGAAGGTTCTCGTGCATGATTTAGAGTTGTTTTATAATTGTTGATCCCCCCCCCCTTTTTTTAAAGGTACTGGATGTCCCCTCCCCCACCACCCCGTTTACGGATGGTCCGGTTATAGGCGTCTTTTCTTCCATTCAAGATAAACAAAACAAGCGAAATCCAGTGCACGGACGGATATTTATCGCGTCCCGACATTTCTAGAGGTCAGATTGCGTTGCCTTGTGTGTCGCGAGGTGATGCACACAGCTGAGCACGAGGACTCGCGCGCGCACGCCAACCGAAGCTGTTCGTGGTGCTGAAGGCGGCTGAGAGAACGCGCGACAAAGCTGCGAGGAGTATGGCCGCCGGCAAGCTGCTGCTCTACGCTGGTCTCTCTCTGTCCCTGTGCGCGCTAGGCATGCTGGCCGTGGCCGTGTGCTCCGACCACTGGTACGAGACGGACGCCAGGCGCTATCGCGAGCGGTGCCGAAGCTTCTCGAGCCGCCGCAAGGATCCGGGTTTCATCTACATTCCCAACAACAGCCTGCCGCTGCGCGCCAGCCGCTCGCGCCTCGACCGCTGGGAAGGCAAGCTGCTCGTGACGCGCAACCGACGGCAGCTTTTCGCCATGAGCGCCGCTGACGAGTGCAGCCGCCAGTACAACTCCACCAACATGGGCCTGTGGAGCAAATGCCACCGCCTGGGGTTCGACCAGGATATCGAAGACCTCATTCGGAAAGGTAAGCGCTTTATGTGTTTGAGAGCTAGAAAACAAAACAAAGTAATAATAACAACAACAACAACAACAACAACAATAATAATAATAAAAAACAAGGGCTGGGATTATTATTGCTTTTTGGGGAAAATGTTGTCGCGCACCAGTGAACACTGAACTGTCGGTTGCGTAAGCATCACGTGCCAGTCAGTGTTACAGTTTTACATGCAAAATCCCATGCAACTGTGTGTATCTTGCACACATCACCAAGCGCGCAATATATCATTTGTTAATCAGTTGTCCTTTCTCAGAAGGCTGCATTGTGCACGAATTTACATATCATCCACTATACGTTTTGCGCGCTCTGATCCAGTCTCGTGAAGAACTCCAGATGTGGTCCCTCCAACTGTACGTGTTTCAATTGCAAAAAAAAGGTTTCACGGTGTAATTGACCATATCACTTATCCCTCTAGAACACTGGTTATGCTGTTAACCAGAGTTAATTCCCAGTTTGTGATGATTTTTAAAAAAGTGTAAACGCCCGTAATTAAATATGCATGGTTTTGTGATGTAAAAAATGAAACCATGATAAAAGATTTTTTCCCCCACCTTTAATGTGATATAGCAAGCAAAAAATGTTTTAATTGAAAAGTTTTAGGAATGAAAGAGAATGCCTACAACAACTTGGTTGCACAAGTGTATGCACGATTTTATAATGGAGAATGTGACCGTCCAATCACATTCAAATTCATGTTCAATAGTAATTATCATAAATCTGCCATCAGGGAAGTGATTCTGATTAACCCCAAATAAAGACCAGCTGTTGCTGTAGGATTTTCTTGACATCTTCTTGTTTTTATCTGAGAGCTGAAGCCATGGTTGGCAAAGAGCTTACAAAGCATGTATGGGATCTCATTGTGGAAAGGTATCAATCAAGATAGTGGTACAAAAGAATTTACCTTGGAACACCATGAAGGCCATCATCAACAGGTGGAGAAAATGGGACACTGTTGTGACGTTACCAAAAAAGAACGTCCAGCCAATATAGACAAAAGGACAAGAATAAAACTTATAAGGGAGGTTGCCATAAGAGCTACTGCAACATTAAAGGATCTGCAGGAATATTTGGCAAGTACTGGTCACTCTCAATGTGACAACAATCTCTTGTATTCTTTACATGTATGGGATATGAGGTAGGGTGGCTAGAAAGAAGCACTTTCTCATGGAAAAACAAACAAACATCCAAGTCCACCTAAATCACCCAAAAATGTGGAAGAATGTGTTATGGTCTGATGAGACCAAGGTAGAACCTTTGGGGCATAATTCTAAAAAGTGCAAAAACAAGACAGCTCGTCACCCAAAGAACACCATACCCATGCTGAAGCATGCTGGTGGCAGCATCATTCTATTGGGCTGCTTCTCTTCAGCTGGGACTGGGGTTCTACTCATAATGGATAGCTCCAAATTCCTATCTATTTTGACACAAATCTTGCAGGTCTCTGTTGGACAGCTGTAGAAGAATTAAAATTTCACCTTCCAGCCTAATAGCAACCCAAAGCACTTATCCAAGTCAACAAAAGGAATCGCTTCTGAAGAAGAATCAGCGTTTTCGGATGTCCCAGATCTAAATCCTATTGAGAAACGCTGGAATGAATTGAAGAGGGCTGCACGCAGGAGATCGCAATTTTATAGATCTGGAGCATTTTTGCAAGGAAGAATGGAATAAAATTGCCAAATCAAGATCAAGTGCTAAGTTGGCAGACTCTTACCGAAAAAGGCTGAGTGCTGTGTTACAAGCAAAAGGTGCTTTAACAAAGTTAAGGACTGTGCACACTTGTGCAACCAGGTTATTGTAAGTTTTGTTTTTCTAAAATATTTCTGTTTGTTTTTCACTTGAATTTTGTTGGTTGCTATATAACATTCAAGGTAGAAAAATCTGACATGACTTGCCTTGGTTTAATTTTTTATTATTATTTTTTTTACATCACAAAAACGTACAATTTTAACAGGAGTGCATAGACTTTTATATCCACTGTATAAAGCTATTAAAGCTATTAAGTAATCTTGTGCCCATCAATTAGTGTCATTAGAATGCCGAAACCATGAAACCCTTAGGATGTTAGGTAATTTTATTACACTGTGTGGTCTTGGAAAACGTATAAAAAGCAGGATGTATAATGATGTAATGGCAGACGTTTGTAACCCCTAATCAATGACATATTTTGCAATTTTGTCAAATTGTTTAAGAAGAAACTGAATTACTTTGCCAGTGTCATGAAATTGAAATACTTTCCCAGTGTCTTTGTTTTACATGAAAAAACTACATTTGTAAAATGTAGTATTAAAAAAATCGTGTAAATCTGATTTTCTCTGAGACATTTTTTTCAGCCGTTGGTTTTCCCTCACCAAAGGAAAGGAAATAATTATGTTGCATAAAAGCTTTCCTTAGGAAAGGGAAACTTTTAAGTGCCATCAAAAACGAATCACTGCCATTGCATTTGGGTTTAGGTAAATGAATTACCTTCGATCATTGATGCTGAATATAATTGGTATCGTTCAGCATGTGGGCTGATATATTTTCCGTTAATATGTAGAGATAACTCGAACACAATATTATTTCCTATAAGGGCTTTTTTGTGAAAGGAATGGCTTTAGTTTAGATGGTTTATGTAAACAGCTAAAGCCCTAACCCATATTTTTATATATGACTCTGGAATGGTAAACAGAGAAATTATTACAGATAAGATGAGACTACAATCTTTATATCCTCCAGATGAGAGATGACCATTGTGTTATTTGTCTAAACTGCCAATGTTAAAGGAAAAATCCACCCTGAACTACTTGAAAATGAATCTTTATAATGAAGACGTAATCATTAATGGCATCCGAGATTTATTTTGAATAGAACTAATAGAATATATTTTTTAGCTTAAATTCGTGTTTTCATTGACATGTTTGTCTATATTCACATTGGTTAAAGTGTCCTAAATGGCCCACAATGCCATTTGACTAGCCCTTGCTTCATCTCCACATAACGAGAGTAATGCAGCAGAGCTTTAGTCCTTTAGTCTGTCCTGCTATCTCACCTCATCATCTGTACACTCTGCTCAAACAGATCAACGTTCATGCTAATACTGCCATCAGCGCCATTGCCATCTCGTAGATCAATAACTGGCCGAGTCTCTGTTGAAACTCAGGGCAGCTGTGTTGTGTAGCTGCACTGCATTCTGGAACTTTGAGTCCAATGTTTGCACCAAAGTCTCAACTGTTTCTATGTTGGATTTCTCATTAACATGGTGCTGAATGTTGATGAAAAATGCTGAGTGAGAAAAGAAGCTCTTGCTCTTTTGTATTTAGGAGCTAACAAAGAAACATGATGGTTATCACTTATGTGTAGGATCTTTGACATTTTTTCAGATTGTCCTCCTGTGATGTCAGCACGCCACAACCGCTGTCTTGTTGATCAAAATAACAAAAACACAGCACCAAGCAACAAAATAGAACCAGACTCACGAAACACTAAATATTTCAGAGTAAACATTTCTAATGTGTTTCAGGGTGGAGTTGTAAGGAGCTTTAAGGCTTCCAGCTCTCTCTGCCAAGGTGAATCTGCATGTGACAGCACAAAATGGCCTCTGTGCAACATTCACATACAAGCTTTTACAAGCGTGTGTGTACCCTGTTATGTAACTCAGTATTTGATGAAGAGGCGTCTTTGTGAGTTGCGAATGTTACAAACCTGTGTGCAGCACAAGCTGTCTGTGTTGTGTCTGATCAGCAAAGGCTTGTTTTCTTTCTCACAAGGCCAGTGTTTGGCAGCATGATTCAGAACCCATCCTAGATATGATCATAGTACAGTGTGTGTCAATTGAAAAACACAATATGTAACGACTATTCACTGTCTTTCTATTTGTGTGTTAGAGAGATAACCTTCTATCAGCTTTTTCATTGCTTGCTTGAAAATGGATGATAATTTAAAATGTGTGTGCGTGTGTGTGCGCGTGTGTGGGTCCATGGCTCAATTCTATTATCCATTATTATCCCGACACACAGCATATCTTTGCATGAAATCTGCTGACTTTACTCTACTTATCACCCCTCCTCTACTTTATATATCCATAGGAAATTCATTTTGTTCTTACAAACACATTAGATTCCCATGAGAGAGAATGAGAGAGAGGGGGAGAGAGAGAGAGAGAGGGGGGGGGGGGGGGGGACGGGGTGAAATAGAAATGGAGAGTGCTAAAGGAAAGGGCTTGAAAAGGAGGTTTATTTTTTACACTGTAAGAGGATAGAACTTTAAGCATTATTTTGTATTCATTCCTATAATTGGTGCAACCCCAATTCCAAAAAAGTTCAGACACTGTGTAAAATGTAAATAAAAACAGAATGATATGATTTGCAAATCACATAAACCCATATGTTATTCACAATAGAACATAGAAAACAAATCAAATGTTTAAACTGAGGAAATTTACTTAAGTTACTTTAAGTTCATTTTGAATTTGATGGTCACAACACGTCTCAAAAAAGTTGGGACGGGGCAACAAAAGGCTGGAAAAGTAAGTGTTACTTAGAAGAAACAGCTGCAGGAACATTTTAATGTTAGATTAACAGGCAACTGCCAATGTTTGAAGAAGAAGACATGGGCTTCTAGGAAATAAAACAGAAACATGGTCTAACAGCCTTCAAAATCTCTTAATAAATCTCTTCTCTGGTTCTTGATCTTGTCCCTTGTGGAACGAAGGTTTTACTATGAAATTTCAAGCAATTGTTAAGAAAGAATAAAAGATTTCAAGGGCTTGACCATTCATGCACACTGGGCATGCGCATACAAGTGTAAATAGGAAGTTGGTTGCTAGTCCAAACTGGCGGTCCATGTAGGGCTCATGCCGCTTGAAATGAGATATTTTGCCGATTGCTCTAATCGTAGCTCGCCTCTTGCTCATGTAGGCAGCTGCAGTGTTTAACTGCACAATGGCTGCTAAGAATGACGACAAAGCCAGCAAAGCTTGCGGTTCAGTCTCCGTGTTGTTGTGTATACGATCAAGGTAGCGTAATGGTCATATGGTAGGGGTTTGACGAATCAGGGAAGGATACACAATGATCCAGAAAACCCAATCAGGGGGCGAATGTGGGCAGCCATGCCTCCGTTTTCAGAAGTCTTCATTTTGGTCTGTTTACACTGAAACGCGAGCATGGAGTTTTCAAACTAAAACGTCTTCGGCGTTTCCAAAAGTCTTGTAGAGCCAGAGTAGTGTAGATGACAGGCATAACCATAGCAAAAGTTATGCATTTTAAAACGAAAACGCACTAGTGTAAACAGGGCCTTTATCCATATTTAGACTTTGGTCCACAAATCAATGACCCCTGGACTAGACAGTTTCTCTCGATGGACAACCTCAGGATTAGGAGACATTGGTGGAGAATTGTGTAAAAGAAGCAAAAGTAAAGTTAAAGGGAAACGATTCATAAGACAGAGGCATCAGGAGATTACAGGTAAGGCAAACAGTATAAAAAAGAGAAGTGAGAGCGATCATTCAAGGAAAGTGAATCCTTTTTCATCATCCACCATCTGTTCCTCAGCTCTCTACAGGAAACCCATCAGGAAATGATGAAGATGTTTAGGCCTTAGAGTGCAATCACTGAGTCGCAGATCCAAAGTGAGAGACGCTTGGCCCCCTACCTAAACCACATCGTCTGTCCTCTAACCTAATGAGAGAGCGACAGAGAGAAGGAGGTGGGGGTAGTAATTAGATGAGATGAGGATAGGATTACCCTCCATCTCCATGGGGATATTCATATCCATTGGGTGTCTAAATTCAACACTGAGAGGAGGATGCTCTGGCCTCTTGGTTTGTCACCGTAGCCCTAATGACACATAGGTGATGACATTAATCAGGGAGAATTTTACTACTTGCCTCTCTAGGGTACAAACAATTTCCTTCGGAAAATACCATTAGGAACTCCTCTAGTGGAAATAATATTGGTTGTGAGAATGGGTGGCTGCTATAAATGCGCTAGCAGGGCTAAGCCCTTTCTGCCTTTCAAATAGAAAAAGATATCAAATATAGGGTTTCATTCTCTAGGGTTTCATTTTGGCCAGATCAGATTATTTGCTGTTAACAAAGGGCTTAAAGCAGATTTTGGATTTATTTTGGATTTTTTGGGAACCAAATGCACCAGTACCACCAATGGCCATAAGAAAAATACACAGAATTACATGAAGAAGCAAGGCTGGGACTGATTTCTTTTTAGCCTCTAGATTCATGCAGCCCATCAGTAACAGTTGTGTCATTACACAGACTTTGACACCTATCATCTGATTTTCCCCAAAATGCCTTTGGAGGAGATACAACAAGTAGGTAAACTAAGCACTTATTGTCCAATCGAAGTACAAATAGCACAAAAGGACAGATGACAGAACTGTAAGTTTGGTGTTATTATGATTTAAATGAAAGGGTTTTAGCTTTTCTGTTTAACATGTATGGTCTTTGGAGGAAACGTGGTATGTAAACCATAATGAAGCTGCCTACACTGTAAAACCGGATAAGTTCATTTAACTCAAAAAATTTGAGGAAACTAATAACCTCAAAATTTTTAAGTTGATAAATCAATTTCTTTAAGCCAAATACACTTAAATATAACAACAATTTATTTTAAATTACAAATTTTTAGTAAAATTTTTGTTATATTTAAGTGTATTTGGCTTAAAGAAATTGATTTATCAACTTAACAATTTTGAGGTTATTAGTTTCCTCAATTTTTTTGAGTTAAATGAATTATCGGGTTTTACAGTGTATCTATGTTTAAGTGTTCATGTCTAATAATTTGCCCCACATCATTCTTATTATGCCATTGATGATCCTCATGATATATTGCATTGCTCAGCTATAATAGTTTCATTATTAAGCTATTGATAGATATTATATTTTAACCTTCTCCTATAATATAATGACCAGCCATCACTGCGTAAGAACATCTTTTGATTTCCTCAGGTATTAAATAAAGCCTTTTTGTAGGCTTTCTGTTTAAAAAAAGAAATAGAAAAAAGGATAAAACAGATTCTATATTTCCCCTGGGTCTTTTTAAAATCATAATCCAAAAGACGGAATTTTGTGTTACTGCTTTTTCCCTGGTATTTAATTTATTTCTATTGCTGTGCCATGAACGAATTTCAAACCACACTCTTGAGTTATTTTTTTGAAACAGCTTAACATTGTGACACTGTCATAACCCAAGCCACAGCTTGCAGAATGTTTCACATCTTTCCATTATTATTACAGAATACCTTGGTGAGGATGCTACTCTTCCTCACCAAGGCAAGTGCCATGAGTTTGTTTATTCAAATGCTTTGCCATTGACACTTAACCTTGTTTTTTTGCTCCCTCATCCATGTTGTCTTCATCTACACGTGTCGTCGGGTGATGGTGAAATTGTTTCCATGCTGCTTCTGTTCATTAACGTGCACCTCAGTAAAACTCCTGTAAAAAGAATTGCATACCTGTGTGACTACAGAGGAATGTCACTCTGTCAGCATGAATGTTTCAGACTTTGTTCTGTGTTTGATAGGTAAGGAATTAAACACTTTAAGCATGATGTATTATGAAAATGATTACCAACGGTGTGGCATATTTCTCAACATGAAGCAGAGCTACTATTTCCATCCCAAATTTGATTATTTTCCAATAACAGCACTTTCCAAAGTGTTCCATTCCTTTTACAATTATTAAATTTTTGACATTTTTTAAAGAATGACACGTAATACTTTCTATCCATATGTTTTTCTCTCTTGAGGTAACACAACAAAATGCAGCTTGCCACATTACTGAGAAACCGCAAAGCCCTCCATCCTGAAGACATTCCCCTGGTGGAAAAAAGCCTTAACTCTGACTGTTACAAAGCTCTGACGCTGGAGACTCCTTCCTAATTCCTCCCCCCTTCCTATTTATTTATAATAGATGTTTATTCCTCACAGAAAATTTTGCCATATCAACAATTACATACACATTTTAACAATCTATTTACTTGAAACATCCACCACACAAGTCCCTTAGCTGTTACCATAGAAACTATCATTATTAAGTATTAAAACAGTGCATTAATATAAACTTGTGAGTTGCCTTGCAGCTGAAACTACAGTCTGAGTGACCATTCTGACCAAATAGAATCGAGGCTTCAACAGCACTGTGGTAAAAGAAACAAATAATAGTTTGTCAAAGAGTTTGTCCAAAAAAGACAACTCAGAAATTTGCTCTTACACCACTCATAATTTAGCCGAATGGAAGTCCTGCTGGAGCCTATCCCATTGAACTCTGGGCACAAGGCAGGGGACACCCTTGAGAGGGTCCCAACCCATTGCAGAGCATAACTGCACACACTCATTCACACACTATGGAAAATTTATAAATGCCAGTCAGTGTACAACGCCTGTCTCTGGACTGAGGGAGGAAACCGGAGTACTCAGAGGAAACCCCCAAAGCACGGGGTGAACATGCAAAGTCCGCACACACCGGGGCGGAGGCGGGGATTAAACCCCCAACCGTGACGGTGCGAAACAAACATGCTAACCACCAAGCTACTCTGCCACTGGAAAGATACAAGAATTGGAATCATACATGACTGGCTGTGTGTGTATATTATTTACAAATGGTAGCAGAATGTCAGAGTGTGTGTGTGTGTGTGTGTGTGTGTGTGTGTGTGTGTGTGTGTGTGTGTGAGAGCATGACTCTCAAAGATCCATTCGAGGCTCATGTTCCTTCAATACTATCCACCCACATTTGCCAGATACAAAGCTCCTGTTACAATTTGCGTACAAAGCAGGAAGCAGGGATGCTTTACTTACGTTACTTAATCTTTTAGGAGCATCTGAAAAAAACGAAACCTGTGCTACACTACTAACACCATCCAACGACAATTTGAAACACTCTTGTCTTCTCTTATTGGCAAACTATTCCAAGCACACATCAAGCTCATATTGCATAACTAAGCAGTGCTATCAGTAAATCCAATTCCCAAAGAACAGTGTAGGCCGGGGGAGTAGTGATAAATATTGTTATCTCAAATGGCCAGAAGCCAGTGAATGGCCATCAATGTTTCATGTCCTGGAGTTGCTCTAAGCTTTCTTTCTTCCGTCCTTACTGTTGAACCGTGTTGAAGATTAAAGCTCAAAGCCAGCCTTGCATGGTTAATGCTGCATCTTGAGGTGTGGGAGTTGCTCAGACAGCAAATATTGGATGAGGATTGAGTGGGGACACTGAGTTCAGTAAATACCAATGCACATGTGTACCTGTGGAAGTCTAGGACATGCATTTGTTAAACTAGACAGCTTGCTTTTGCAATTATAGCAAGAAGTGGAGAGAGAACAAATGCATCCACAGAGGTGAAATAAGACCAGAAAAGCTTTCTGAGCTCTTCAAAATATCATTGTAAATCTGGCTTCATATATCTCCTTCCTGTTGGCACGTTAGGACAGTAATAAACACTGAAAAAGCCATCACTGGACCATCATAACTTTTTCTCAGTGGCAACAGTCTTCAGTGCCTCTCATGTTTATGCATGGTGTTTCTATTGTGATGTGTTACCAAGCATTTAAGTTATCAGAATATAAAGCGTTCAAGCCATAAGATCACCAGGCTATAATATAGAGAGATTAATAAAACACTGTGCAAGGCAAGAACAGATAGAAAGGAGAAACAGAAAGAGGTCAGAAAGATGAACCCAGCAAATGGAGCTCATCCCCTTTTGGTATTGGGGATGAACAGGAACAGGACTGGACGGGAATGGATGCGAAGAGATTTCTGGAGTTGGATCATTTACATTAAGTTTGGAATGAAAGAAATCATTTGAGTTTTGTTTGATTGATTGAATGTGTCGATTTGCTCTGGTCTGACCTGAATCCTTTCATCACACTGGATCATTCATCTTCTAGTAAAATTTTGTAAATGTTTTCGTAGCCTTTGCCAAATAAAAATTCCTATTGGACTTACATAGGTTTCTGTAGCATTGATTTTCTCAGTACTTATGTGCATATGTTAGTAAATGCCAATCACCTATAAAATACCAAGCTAATTTATTTAGTGATGGCCACAAAACTCCATAAAATGCAAAGCTTGCAGAGCTTAAAATGATAAAATGGCAACTAAATGGTGAATAAATGTTTCCCAGTAATGCAGCTCGACCACCGCACGCCAGCTAGCATTAACACACACTAACTCTTCCTCCTGTTGTAGGGTGCCATTTCTTTTGTCCTAATTGAATGGCTAATCTGATTTGTCCTAATATATGGATTTCCTTTTGGATTGCTTTGTTTCAATTCATGATTATGAAATGAGTTTCACATAATTTTCCATTCAATTTGTATATGTGAAATTGAAATAAATATAATGCATGTAAAAATGCAGTAACTTGCAGCAATTATATGATTTGAAGTCAATCAATTGAGGTTCACATTAGCGAGTCTCCTTATACGTAAATGTACACAAACTCAGGAGCTTTAATAGCATGCAAATGTTTTTTTCTTCTGAACTAACTGGATTTTTATGCACTATACATGCATTTCTTGTGAAAATGCATCTGTGAACAATTTACCGAATAAATTAGTTTGTATCCAATTTGATAAATGTTGTGTGAGAGCAGAAATTACCAAAAAAGTAAGCAATTCTCAGCAATTTGGCAGAAAATGTGGGATGATATGGAAATAACATGACAGTCAAAATATCTATCTAATATCGGTCATAGCAAAGTAACATTGATTAACATAAATGGTTGCAAATCTGCAACAACAAAAGCCCTTCATCTAGTTCTATCATCATTGCTGTTATGCGACCTAATAACTTCATTGTGCTGAAAGCCTTTTAATGTAGATTCAGAATTTTGAAGGTGTACACACACAGAGAAACGTTCATGCTTACCCCTCACCCTGTCTGCACTTCCTGCAGCCTTGAACAGGGCTCAATAGACCTGATTGAGCTCCTAGCTGGGATCTGGACCAGCTCTGATCTCTGATGTATGACCTCTCCCTCTTCCAGGTGGGTTCCTCCCTCCCCATCCTCTTCCTCCACTCCTCTTTCCCTTCTCCTTTGATCAATGGTTCATCAGAAGGGCTGGACTTCACCAGGGCCAAGCCGACAGGAAGATGACACCAATCAGCTTCCTATTCAGAGCAGGAAAAAGACGAGGCACTTGTTAAGGGCTGTGTAGAGAGGAGAGCAGGCTGTTTAATGAGAATCACGTTCTCTGCAGCTGCTCGACTGAATGGGGACCTTTCAGGCTGCCTACAAAGCAAGAATTATACCCAACACAGGAATAGTACAGCTGCTTAAACTTTTTGCCCCAAAGAATATATGATGGAGTGTAGAGTAGTTTAGCTTGTCGATTTCCAGTCAACAAGTTTGCCTTAATAAACAACATATTTGGTGAGGAGAAAGTGTGGTTCAAATAGAAGGATTGGTAAATTAAATAACAGCAGGGCTGCAATGGGGCAGACAATATCTTCAGTATTAGAAATAAAAATACTAGACTATACCTTACTTGTCAATTGCATCATATGTGTCCCATTTAGTGTATATCTTCTGTACTTTGAGAAAGTAAATGTATTTTACATTTAAACATATTTAAGCTACTAGGATTCTGGGCGATGCAACATAAAAGTTGTGCAAACAGCAGATTTTCTTTCATTCCTGCATGAACAAGTCTGATATGAAGCTAACATGACAAAAACCACCTTCATTAACATGCAATTACAGCTTTCATTCATTCATCCTTAGTAACTGCCTGGTTAGGGTCTAAGTGTTTTCAGTTAGACTACTAATTTATTTATATTTTGTAAAATAGAGCCAACTAAATTCATTAGAAAATATCATGGGCAGGTACAAAAAAAATTATTGGATGGGATTTTGCTTAGGGCTCCTACAGGTTCAGAGACAGCCATGCCCTTCGTGGTACCTCCCATGTTACAAGAAATGGGGTTTACAGCTATTATTTCAGACCTCAATGCAGTGGGGAATCAATGAGACAGAGTTTGCAAATTGTTTGTTGGGTAGAGCTTAATCGACTGACCAATGGATATAGATGTTTTTTGCTCTTCAATGGACTGATTCAAGTCAGACCCATGCAAGAAGTTGAATGACGCCATTCATCTAGAACTGGAAGAAAACTGGTAATCATTCCTCTGCCTCTGTTGTCATGGTAACATGAAGACATGGCTTGACAGATGTTATTTCTGCTCTCCAGAGCAGGCATTCATTGCTTTGGTATGTACAGAGCCAGACTGAGATATGTTGTGTAAGTTGCAAATACTAATCCATTCATATGTAGTTAGAAATGACTGAAGTGTATCACTCACAGTCATGCAGGTGACTATGACTAATAATGCTTTTAATACCGTATTAACAGTAATATGCCATTAAAAATTGTGTGAAAGGGGGAGAGAAAGAAGAAAGAAAGTGAGCGCCAAAGACACACAGAGGTTGAGGGAAAGACAGACAGGCTGAAGCTTCACTTTGATGGGAACCTTAAAGGACAAAGTGTTAACTGGAATTAGAAAGACCTTTATAGGCATTAATTGGAACTACTTTGTTTCTTACAGGACACTGAGGGTGTTTACATATGCTTGCAATATCAGAGGTACATAAAGTGCTTTTGGAAACATTGATGCAAGCTGTCAATCGGTCTTACCTCATACACATTAATTAAGATACAAAAGCAACAATCACACACACACATGCACAATAAGTATTAGTCTTACTGGAGGTCCATGAATGTGCATTTAATTATGAAGCCCTGCTTGTGTGAACACCAGGAGAGTCTGAAATGGCTTTGACATTTAAATGACATCTATTTCCCGACATTTAATTGGAACGGTCCGTGAAATAGGCAGAGGACCAACACAATCTGCTAGTACTGTCACAGTTTTGCTAAATATCATCAAGAAAAAAAAAAATCCTCCATTAAGTATTAGTTCTGTTCGAAATTAGAGACAGGAAATGCTGTGCTAGCAGTTTCCAGGGATCATTGTTAAATTTTTCATGATGTTCCATTTGGTCTGGTTTCAAACACTGTGCAATTTGTCATTCAGTGTCATATTTGTTTTGTACTAGCATTTTTATTTTTTGCACACAAACTGGATATATATGCATGAACTGCATATATATGTTGTTGTTAGCAAGGTGCACTGAAATAGTAGTAAACTAAACCTGTAGTAAACCTGTAACCTAAAGAGACTTCTTTAGAGTCCCCTTTCTATGAAGAACATCAGTTTGAGGAAGAATGTTCTCACAGCTCTGTCATTGTATGAGGCAGAAGATTGCTGCTTTGGAGGGCAGACTATCTGAGTTGCGCTTCAGGGATAAATTCATACATTTAAAATCTATATCCTGAATTTATATATTTCTGCCAAGCTGCTTTGGGACAGTGTCCATTGTTAAAAGTGCTATACAAATTAATTGAATTGAACATGGTCGACCAGCTAAACAAATTCTGTGAGCCCAGTTACCAAAAACTTTAATAAAGGAAACTTATTCAGCACTTTCCCATGGAGTCCACTTAATGCCATTGATGCTCTCTCTCTCTCTCTCTCTCTCTCTCTCTCTCTCTCTCTCTCTCTCTCTCTCTCTCTCTCTCTATATATATATATATATATATATATATATATATATATATATATATATATATAGAGAGAGAGAGAGAGAGAGAGAGCCTTAAATGATTATTGGGCTTGTCTATCCAAGGGAATGGTTTTTACCAACTATTTTTTTTTTATAATATAGTTCTATACACATCTACTTGTATTATAGAATGTTAAATGATTAGATTATTAGTCGCCAGGAGATCACAAGTTCAAAATGCAACAGATACTCTACCTATCTGAGAGATGTGTACTAAGGTGTTACATAAATTATTATTATTAGTAGTATTAGTATTATTAGTTGTAGCAGTATTATTAATGGATGTTGGCAATTTGATGGTGTGCTGTTCTTGCTTTCTGTATACTGGCGTACCAGCTGGTATGTGTGGGTAAGAAAACTGGCTTATCCAGAATGGGTGAGAACAGTTGGGATTTGCAATGCAATGTACTGTAATGCTGTCATAAATTTCCTCTCAAATAATGTCAACCACAGAAACATTTTTTAAATAGGAATGAATACTGGACATATAGGAATTAAAGCTGGAAATTTGTTCGACTAATTCAATTACAATGTATTAGATCTGTTTAATATATACTGAGTCTTTCTGCCAGTTTCTGTGACTGGACCTGAGGTGATACCCCTGAGTTGGATAAAACAATTCTATTGCTGGGTCTGCCATGTTGATATAAGGAAGAAATGCACATTAGTGTAACATACTTTACAAAGTATTTGGTTGGTTAGTTTCCTACTGAATTATACAATAATGAGCCAAGGGAAACTCTTAAGGAGATCCACAGCTCAGATAGGATAAGCTGTTTACACTATAGCCGGACATTCTACAAAGCTGGGCTTAAGTAAGAGAGGCGAGTCATATGAAATTCCATTTGGAGTTTGCTAAAAAGCATGTTGGAGACCCAACAAACCTGGAAATGTCTTTCTGGTCTGATGAGACTCAAATTTAAATATTGGCCTTGGCACAAGGAGTCATTTCATCACCCTGGGAACACAAATCCACACAGTGAAGCATGGTGGTGGTAGCATATTGAGCATTATGCTTGATCTTGTTGCTTCTCTGCCTAATGCCCAGCCAGTGAGTTTTGGTAGATGGCCTCTTCTAGGCATAGTCATGGTTGTGCCATATTCCTCATTCAATTTTAATCATGATTAAAATCCCTAATTGATGCTTTCTAGAACTTTGTCCCAGACTTGTTTTGATAATGCCTTGATCTCATGATGTTATTTGTTTAGGTATGGGCTCTGGGGTCCTCCAGGAACAGATGTATTCATATTGAGGTCACTTTATTGGCACACAGATCAGTGCAATTTCACTACTTAGATGGCTTCTGATGACAACTGGTTGCACCAGAACTAATTTGGGGTGTCACAACTGTGTGAATCACAGCTTTTTTTTTTCCCCCTAAATGTGCCAGCTTCACCAAGTCAAAGCAAAGTAATCAGGAAGCTTGTTTTAATTTTTGATATGTTATTAATATTTTCATCAAATAATAATAATTAAAACTACTTTTTTTTCATCACAGCAAAACAGAAGCTGTTGTTTGTAATACAAAAAAACCCCAAAGACATTCAGAATACCACAGTCAGACTTACACCTGTTTCGACATCAATGCACTGGTTGTGAGTTTCATTTCAGTTTTATTATAGGACTCTTACTGGTAAAGCTTTTAATAGTGTAGAGCCTTCTTCTCAGACAGGAAATACTCGATATCAGGCTTTAAGATAATTAAGTGCTGGCTTATTGAACATTTCAAGGATGAAGTACAAAGACAAATAGAACATAGCTTGTGCTATGTTCCAATATTCGGAAAATTACTTATTAAAATTTGACCGGTAATTAATATAACTAATTTTAGAAACGTGTATTCAGTTAGCTTTGCAATTTAATCACACTTGTGTGTGTGTGTATAATATTGTATTTTATTGTTTACTTTTGTTTTCCATTTTGTGTCTCTGTAAATGTATGCTTTTTTTCTCTTTCATACAAAGTTTATTTATACTGTTTATCTATTACATTTACTGTACAGCAGTTTGGGCTACATTATTATTATTCTGCATAAAACCTTTATCGGTACCCCAGAGGAAGTAACCAAAGACAGAACTTTTTTTTTCTAAGACTGTAATGCTGTAGATGGCAAGTCAGTGCAAGGTTCTGTGTGGCTTTAGAAGTATTGCCTCATGCCTCATTCTTTCACGAGAAAGAGAGAGAGAGAGAGAGAGAGAGAGAGAGAGAGAGAGAGAACTCAAGCTAGACACAGAATGCCATATGTTATAGTACTGCCAAAATAGAGAACAAACTGATGATTCGAAGCTAATACTCCACAACTGACATAATAAAAAAGTTTAGCTAGCTGTTAGGAAATAAAGTTGCTAATTTTTATTTTTGTTTTATCTAAACTGCCATTATTTTGCATGCAAAGAAAGATTAATTGTATGCTTACTCAAATAAAATACCACTAATAGAAAAACAGGTTCCAGAGTCTATTGTAATCTACTTTAAGTATTTCCACCTCTGCCTCATTCCTACGTAAAATATATAATTCATAAACCTAGCCAGGATCCTACACCACCCACCGAGTCAAAATATGACCAGGTTTATGAGTCAGACCTGCTGCTTGAACACTTAAAGAAACGATTGCTGTTACTTCTATACAGAAGCGTGTCTCTAATATTACATGTAAAAATAATGTAGGTTTAACTGTAGCCTTAACCAATCACTGCAGATCAGAAAAGGAAAAGCAGCCAAATATTCACATAACCAAATATAGTATGCATATATAAATGTGTCTTTTTCTTTTTTTTTTTAAACCAACAGCAGATTTGCATTGCAACAGCACAACATTTTAATTGTATAAATGCAGTCTACAAAGATTTTTCATAAGCAGTTTTGCGGACTCTAAAGTAGCTAAACTATGCTCAAAAAGTCAAACGTCAGTAGATGACATCACAGACTAACTTGCATATTGAATAATCATGATTTGCATATCAAAATGTATTACATGAAGAAGGAATCTTTCTGAAGACATAGATTACAGATGGCATAAATGTCTTTCATTTCAACAATAGTGATGGGATTGGGAACATTGATAACTTGTGATAGTGATCACTTGTGACAGTGGTGATAGTGACATGTCATTCGGAACAATGGAACTATGATGGTCAATGATTGGTTGTTGGGAAAAATAGTGATCAGTGATTGGTTGTTGGGAACAGTAGTGAGCAGTGATTGTTTAGAACAATCGTGATTAGTGATTGGATAGGGTAGCTCAGTGGTCAAGACGTTACTGATCGGAAGGTCGTGAGTTCAAACCTCAGCACTGCCAAGCCGCCACTGTTGGGCCCTTGAGCAAGGCCCTTAACCTTCAGCTGCTCAGATATATAAATGTAAGTTGCTCTGGATAAGGGCGTTTGCTAAATGCCACAAATGTAAATGTAATGTGGTTGTGGTGATCAGTGATTGGTTGTTGGGAACAATAGTGATCAGTGATTGTTTGGAACAATAGTGATCAGTGATTGGTTGTTTGGAACAATAGTGATCAGTGATTGGTTATTTGGAACAATAGTGATCAGTGATTGGTTGTTGGGAACAATAGTGATCAGTGATTGGTTGTTTGGAACAATAGTGCTCAGTGATTGGTTGTTTGGAACAATAGTGATCATTGATTGGTTGTTTGGAACAATAGTGATCAGTGATTGGTTATTTGGAACAATAGTGATCAGTGATTGGTTGTTGGGAACAATTGTGATTGGTTATTTGGAACAATAGTGATTGGTTGTTGGGAACAATGATGATTAGTTATTAGTTGTCGGGAACAATAGTGTTCAGTAATTGGTTATTAGGAACAGCAATAATCAGTGATTGTTAGAAACAATAGTGATCAGTCATTGGTTGTTGGGAACAATAGTCATCAGTGACTGGCTGTTGGGAACAATAGTGATCAGTCATTGGTTGTTGTTGGGAACAATAGTGATCAGTCATTGGTTGTTGGGAACAACAGTTATCAGTGATTGGTTGTTGGGAACATTGGCTAATACAAGTGCAATTCAGTCTGGCTTTATGCACTATTGGTGAGTGAAGCTGCTCTCTCTCAACTCGTATAACCAGCAGCTGGGATGTGTACTGGAGAGCCATGTCGAGTACAGGACAGTCAGTAAAGTAGGGAAGCTCATTATGCATCCATAATTGTACTTCATATTTTCAGTGCATGGTTGATGGGCTGAAAGAACATAACTACACATCTGCAAACCAATGTAAAAGGAAAAAGTAAAGTACTTGAGTACAAAGTGTGACGTGAGCAAAGTCATACTTTGGAGAGATTGAAAAATGTAACCTGGATGCATTATGTTTTATATTATGCATATGGGTAGTCTAAAGCATTTCTTAACCAACCACATTTCCAATTTCCTTTAGTAACTCAATCATCAGCAAAAAAAAATATATTTCGTAGAAATAGTCAATAGCTGACGTGATGGGCTCACAGTTGTATATTCAGAACTGTACAATTGTATAATATTATTTCTTCTGCTCAAGCACTTTGTTTGATATAATCCAGTGTTTTGTTTTCTTACGCAAATGTAATGTGATGTACACTTTTTTGTCATCAGTTCACAATGCAGATATAATTTGAAAACAGTGGTTTGATTTATGACCCTCTGCCTTTTACCAACATTACATTTTATGTTAATTATAAAAAAAATTTAGATAACAATTAATATGTTCATTTATTTCTACCCACACTGGAGCTTGGCAGTGTGGGTAGCATTGCTATCTCACAGCTCCAGGGTCCGTGGTTCAATCCTGAGCACGCACACTGAGGAGGTTTTCATGTTCTCTCTGTGTTCTCATGGGTTTCCCCTGGGTTCTCAGGTCTACTCACACCTCTCAAAAACATGTCAGTAAGTGAATTGGCCATGCTAAATTACCCCAAGGTGTACATCCAGGGTGTATTCCCACGGCACATCTAGTGTTTCTGATACAGGCTCCAGATCCACCATGATCCTGACCAGGAAAAACAGATTCTGGAGATGAATGAATAAATGAATGAATAGTAGTCCCAATTATAGCTGTGATATCTACTGTCTTTTCCTAGAGCTTGTGTCAGGCCAAAACAACAACAAAACATCCGTCTTAGTGACGTATTACTGGACTGTGTTGCTATGTTTTGCTCCTTAGAAACTCTGCCTTCTCTATTAATTCTCATAAATCAACAGCCATTTATCTGTCTCCATCCATCATTAATGTCTCATCCTAGAGTGAAGCTATGAAAGCAGATTTGTGATAGCTCTCTGTTCTCATGCCATTCCACTCTGACCTTTGCTGTGGAAGCTTTAAATCAGGCTTAATCAGAAAAAGGAAATGAACACACAGGTATAAGGATATATGGAGTGAGAGAGAAAGAGACAGTCCATGAGAGATAACGCGAGACAGTTGAGTGGGAAAAAAGAAAAGAGAGGAGGAGATAGTGATGTACTGTGAGAGGGAAGTGGTCCTCAATCTCACACTCTCACTCTGCTAGTATGATAATGAAGGTAAGGCAGATAACAATCTGTCTGGATGTATCTTCAGTTCATCAGTAGGAAACACTCTGGATAATTGCTTTTTCCCTGGGCTATCTGTACGATAGCGACAGCTCTCTCTCCTCATATCACACCTGGTCACACACCTGCATACAGCCATGACATAATGCCTCATATTATCCACTTCAGCACCTATATTCATGATCACAAAGAAAGTGCAAAAATAACATGCAAGAGTTTCACATGGATGTGTACTAGAGTTATCCATATGACAATCAGCTGGCTAAATGTGACGTAATTAATTAATTGGGATTAAACCACTCGAGTCACATTGATTACTTTTACGATGCCTTTATGAACCTTTTGGAGCTTGAAAGATTTGGTTACTGGACTGCCAATGGAGGAACAGAAATCTCCCAGGTTTCATTAAAACTTCTGTCTCCACTTGTATTCTGAAGATGAATGAAGGTTTTATGGGTTTGGAACAACATGAGGGTGAGTAATTGATGATAGAATTTTCATTTTTGGGTGAACCATCCCTTTAAGGGCCTTGGTCAGAGGCAAAGCAGTGGCAGCTTGGGGGTGCTGGGATTTGAATTCACAACCTTCCGATCAGAAGTCCAACACAGTAACCACTGAGCTACCACTTCCCCATTATATTGATAACCTCCTGAGATGATATGAAGAAGAAACCTTGAAGGGACCCAGACTCAAAAGAGAACCCATCATCTACTGGATGGCACTGGATAGTGGGATTATAAATCATTACAGTTTACAGGTGTAGAAGAGTAAAAACATGTGTAGAACAGTACTCGGTGTGTTGAAAGGATATTCATTATGAGCATATTGTGAATAAGAGTCCTGGGTTGAGCACAGGGTAGTCTTTATGATTACAGCAGCAGTTCTTAGGTACAAATCTACACTATTGGATGAGATTATGTACTGAAGCAAAGGTGTGTCTTGGGTATAAACTTTTTTTTTGGTTGGGGTGTGGGTGTGTGCGGGGGGGTGGGGGTTGTCTTTAGGTTATCCATCACAGCAGAAAGTGACTCACAAGTGCAGAAGCTCCAATCAGAAGTAGAGCATGCATTTTCACCCTCTCTGCAGTAGCTCAGAGATGTGAGCAACACTATGGGAGTTACAGCACTATAAAATGACCAGCCAGTACTCAGCTCATTAAGCCTGATTGCTTGTTTTGATTCCATCAAGTGCACTTCTGGAAACACTAAAAAAAACAAAAAAAAAACAACAACCTTGTTCAGAGACTGTAGGCAGGCAGCAACTTTTTCTGCTTTCCTTGTACAATAGATTTCCATATAAATGCTAATGCCAAGCTCCTCGTTATCAGCAATCAGAGATTATATTCCAACATCTAATCTAGCCGGAATTTACAACCACTTATTAAGAGTTCTGCAACGTTTGAACAAATGCAGGCAGAATTTTTGTACTATGACATTTGATCTGTCAGCACTTCAGCTTTTTCGCTCTACAAGAACCCCCATATTACATCTGCTAATGACATGTTATAAGAGTGATTACAGGTCAGAGAATCACTGCCTAAGAGGATCTGGAGGGAATACAATTATCTTCAGCTCGGTGGAGGTAGGACATGAAATATTGGAAAATTTCTGAAGCACCTCCCAATCGCAGCAGAACATTGATTTCTTCATGGCTCCTGTTCCCTAGGCTATAAGGCCATCTGTGTAATTGGCAATGCTGTTCAATGTTCACATTCATCAGTCTGCAGGTTACTAACCTGCCCTCTGAATTACTGCATACTCTCTGCAAAGATGCCAATGTAGACGTAGAAGCAAACTGTAGCAGGTGTTTAAAAAATCAAGATTTATATTCAGTTTGTGTGCTATGTCTGGAATACATCATTTCTAACATATTAACCCTGTTGCAAAGTTTTGTTGGTGTATTCCCTTTTGCCACTGCAGGAATCAGTATGAACAGTTTGAAAGTCTTACAAATTCAGAATAAGACATAATGGAAAGGTTTGTCATTCATGTGAGGGAAACTGAAATGAGCAGAAAACACATATTGTAGCATATTCACATAATTATTCCAGTTGCAAGGAATTTAGCTATTGAAATTTGTACTAGATCCTTTTTTTTTTTAATAAAAAAAAAGACAAAAAAACAATAAAACTCTTATTAGAGCAACGTGTGAACACATTTCATCCTCTGTATTAGATGCCCATTAAAATCCTACTGTATTGTCGATGTAATAGGTGAAAATAATAATGTCTCTGTTTCTCTATTTTCTAATAAGGCCGATTACAAATAGGATTTCTATTGGACATGCAAATTCAGTGACAACTTGTACTACATCCACTTGGGTCAAAGCACCAAGATAAAACCACAGTTACATACACACCCAGCTAACATAGAATATTATTAGAGCATTTGACTACATATACGAAGGTTGACTTTTAGCATTCCAGAAATTATTTTCTTGCCATATTTGAAACAACAACAACAACAACAACCTTGCTGTAAGAATGGTTTGTTATTACAATGTTGCACATACCATGTTTTCAGATCACACAAGAAAAATATTATGGAACTGTTAAACCCAGGATCCCGCCTCAAACCAAGTGATCCTGGGATAAGCCACTGCCAGGCTACCCGGACCTGGATACAGAACTTACTGATGATGAATCAATGAATGAATATTAAAGCTAGCACAAAAAATTGTTGAAGCAACATTTTTAGAAAACTCAGAGAGCTTAATGGAGTAAACATTTTTGGGACTAAAAGTTTATTGAACTGCAACTTACCAACTTACTAACCTAAAATGTGCGGTGGCCTGGGAAAACCCTTCATATGGTGAAATTGACATTTTCTACTATGTATAGTTCTGAAAACCTGTACGTATCTCAAACAGAAGTAAACTTCAAGTATTTTAAATTACCCCAAAAAGTGAAAAAGGGAGAAAACTGCATTTAAAGATTTCATTCTGACTGCTGTGCATCAACACAGATTGTTTGACAGCTTGGAAGTGATTACAAACTGAATTGATGAGGCTTATGTCCATTTCACTATGGAACATAACTAGTCAACAACTTGATTAAAGACTGACATATACTGTGGGAGGAAATCACACTGAGCTAGCAAGGTTTTAGATGTCTTTAGGCAGACTGACTGTTTCTACCACTGCAACTTCCCAGTGTGATCTCTACAGGAAGATAGCGTAGGCAGGATTGAAAAGTAAATACATTTCCAACACATCCTTTTGGTGAAATATATTTATGGTTCCTTGAAGTTAAGTTGTCAAAGTATGCTACAGACAGACAGACAATTTGGCCAAGATAAAATTTTTCATCTTTTCTGACTGATTTCTAAAATTCAGCCACATTGACATTTGAAAGATGATGGCTAATATGTTAGCTGGGGAGCTACCAGATATTCAGCTCAGCTATAATGTACAAGACAACAAAGATGGAAGTACAACCTATTTTACTTACATCCAGAACCAATCACCACTTGACCTGAAGACAGAAAACAACTTCCGGCAGCCTGCCCACCCACAGCTGATCTCCTGCCTTTGTATTTAAATGAATACGTGTATTATCTTAAGCCTCCTGCAATCATTTAGAAGTGCAGTGTCTCTAGGTCCAAGCCTCATTAAGCTCAGCCTGGTGTGGTGAGGTAGAGGGAGTCTCACTAGTTTTATATAACACCACAAAGGCTCTGAGATTAAATTCCTGCTCCTAGCAGAAGGTATATTAATGTAGCATACAGGGCTAGATGAAGCATAAGAGAGTGTTAAAAGTGCTAAAGAATACAAAAGGCCAAAAAACTGCAACACAAACAAACATAGAGGAGAGAAAGGAATTATTTTCATTTAGGAAATTTATTCAACCGCCTACAATGGCATCTTCCTACAAGTTATAATATTACTTCTGTGAAATACAGTATTAAAACAAAATTATACCACAACGCTGTTGAATTCTCAAATCTGATTGGACAGAAGGTGATTAAATTTTTTATAACAGCTTTGACAGTAGTGGTGGTTGTAAATTAATTCGCAGGTTTATTTGAACTAATTCACTGGCTCTTGTATGATACCATGTTATCTATGGCTTTCTTAAAGTCAGAGTTCTTTCTTTTACATTACGAGAAAGGTTTCAGAACAGATGACCTTGGTTTCTTTAATAAATACATCTCTTTGTAATCATTGGCAAATTGCTGTAGGATGTGTTGTTATTGGAATGTCAATGGTGTTGATTATTTTCAGCACACAGCACACCCAAGGGCTCTTATTCCTTACCTATATGACTCTACATTCATAAAAATATAGGTGCCAGAAAAGGTTCTTTAGAGGAATGTTACATAAGAACCATTTTTATTTTCCTACAGAACACAAATCCTTAAGTGGAAAGTGATTATTCAGTTTATTGTGGCAACACCATTTTCATGAGAACCAGGGATCAGTCAGAAGTCAGATATCGACATCTCATACAACTTAAATCTTGTGAAATGCGATGAATTCGCAAGTGTTCTTCTCTTCTTCTCAAATCAAAAGATGTCAGTAGCATTGGGAATATGTCTGTAAATATATGCGAATAGATTTCGCTAAATGCACTTTGCCCCACAAGGAGATCGTCATTAACAGACCCATGTGAAAGCCCAGTCTGATTTGAGAGTGTTACCATCTTAGTAACATTGAAATGTTCAAACTTACAGCTAAAACACACCTAAGAAGCTTCTGTATCTTTGTAGCATTAGCATAAGGAGTCGTACTGACCATTACAGCAGAGAAGGACATCTAGTGCGCCCACGGCTCTCTTTAATGAGATGCTAATTCTGGTTCTGGTTTACAAATGGGCTGACAGCTTCGTAGTAACCTCACCCATCTGTGAGGTGATGCAAAGTAAAGAAGCAGTCTCTCGCCAGACTGCAGTCAAAGATGGCACCCACCACGGTGCCCGCCTACCCAGTGTCTGTATTTACAATTGCCTCATTGCCTGTTTGCTATTCCGGCCCACGTTTTCTTCCCCGGAAGGGCCGAGATACAAAAGCAAGGAAATGTGGGGGCAAAGGGGCAAAACATGAATGTATCACAGCACATGTACGTAATCGCCAGGGAATTTCAGACGCTGAGAGAATACCAACACCTGAGCCAGGTGGGGAGCGAAAGGCCAGAATGGCACAAGGGAGGAAAAATAGCCTTAAATCTTCCAATCTTTCATATCACCTGGACCACTAAGAGAATTCATTTCATATAAATGTGACATCTAGAATGATAGCTTTGGATTTTCTTTATTCCTTCAAAGCAATTTAATTTTCCAGCATAAAAAAAAAAATCCAGAGATTCATTTTTCTTACCTCCAGATCCTATTACTCTTATCGCAACCACTCTACTTGCAGTCGTGTGTCAGTGCATTTTTTTTTTTATGGTGAGCGATTTCTTACATTATTAAGCAAAGTCCTGGAATGAGACGAGAGAAAATGTTTAAGAATTGGCACCACATTTGATGCAAAGTAGAGCGTTTAAAAATTCTTCAGCATGCTACATTACACTCATTTTCCCACAGATTTTTCTCTCATTTTGTGTAGACAAGCAAAAACACCTATGTTCTGTTCATTAGTATGGAAGAAAAAAAGGGTCCCTAGCTGTTAGCACGATTGCCCCGCACCTCCGGGGTTAGGGGTTCAACTCCTGCCTCCGCCCTGTGTGCGCAGAGCCTGCACGTTCTCCCTGTGCTTCAGGGCTTTCCTAGGGGTACTCCAGCTTCCTCCACCAGTCCAAAGACATGCGTTGTAGGCTGATTGCCATTTCCAAATTATCTGTAGTGTGCGATTGTGCCCTGCGATGGGTGCCCAGGGTGTCCCCTGCTCTGTGCCCTCAGTTCCCTGGGATAGTCTCCAGGATCCTCCACAACCCTGTGTAGGATAAGTGGTACAGAAAATGGATGGATGGATGGATGGATGGATGGATGAAGTTTCCACTAAGTCCCCTAAAGGGTTCTTCAGGGGGTCCTGCCATAAGCTGGGTTTACGATGTACAATTTTTGGCCCAATTTTGCTGTTGTAAAAGATCGTAAAAGATTTCAGAAACTTCTGAGACTCAGACTTAGAACGCATCATGTGGCATGGTCACCTGTGGCTAAACATAAGGGTTATGTTACAGCAATATAATATAATCACAGAATATAAGGGCTGTGTCCAAAATTGTATACTACGACAGTACCTATCGCTCGGCCGTTCATACAATACGTACTGATCAGTATAAGTGTGTAGTATGAATACAATCCGGAGAGACTACATCCGCCATGTTGGCATTTTCATGTGACTTACAACCTAAAAAGAGCTGACACACTGACTTCCACCATTTTTGGTTCTGACAGACCCGTTGCCTTCTGGGATAGCACAGTGTGCAGAATCTCAGCTGTAGGTCATCCGGGTATTTGTTGCCTACTCTTTTACGAATACTCAGTATTCGGACATACTTCTACTTTGGCGTACTGCTTTTATCTTATTGTATAGTAGGATAGTAGGGATATTCAGACACAGCCAAGGACTCTCCCTCCACTCACTCACTGTGAGGTATACGCTCTGTGTTTTTGTACCAGTCTATGCTAAGCCGTTGTTTATTGATTGTCTTCTGGATTTGATCTTGTTCTGGTTTTCTTGTCTTGCTCTTACCTGCCCTAGCTCATGTTGTTTGACCCATGCCTGAACCTTGACATTTCCTGGGCTTTGTTTTGTCTGCCATTCTTAATAAAGCAATGAATACTTGCACTTATATCTGTACCTGCAATGTGACAGGTTAAAGTAAACTGTGTGTGCATGTTAAAGTGTTGGATTTGAACACTGGCATTGATTTCTCCTTCCAGGGAATCTTATGTGAGCCAGTAACTACTGTGTGAGAGGTAAAGAACATTTTCACGTTCCACCAGTGTCAGTTTGAGCTGGTCCTGAAATGAACTTTGCTACATCTGTAGAATGATAAAAGTATAATTCACTCAGGCAGACAAGAGGTATGCGCAAGTCTGAAAGAGTTTTATTAATGCATAGCTCTACTGCTTGCTTCAACCCCCTGGCCATGCAATATTCAAAGCCGGCAATTTTTCTATTCTGTTTTCCTTAAGTTGCAGAATGGACAGAGAAGCCCACTAGCTTTGTGGATATATCAGCTTCATTAATAAATAAATTAATGTTAATAAATAACTTCTAGGCTTATCAACCACAAGTGGTCCTGTCAGCGGTAATAAACTCCACTGATGTCACCCAGAGTAATACGCTTACAAATAAAGCCTACAAATAATTTGATGCCAGTATCAATGCTTGTATTAAATGCTGCTGAACAATTGGGGTTTCAGTTGACGTGCAATTTATCGAGTTTTATACCATACTGTTGCTGAATTCTTGATTCTGATTGGTCAGGAGGTGTTGAGTTTTTTCTAAATGCACAGTTCTGACAAAATCGTTTGTTTTAATATGCTCTTTCTGTTCACAGGGACTTGTAAGGTCTACACTCCATGTAATCTAATCTAATAATAAATACATTAAGAAACATGATATTTAACAAAGAAAAATGGATAATTGTTGATATGGCGAAGCTTTCTGTGGAAGGAGTCTCCAGTGTAACAGTTGTTACCTTTAAGGTTTCCACCATGGAAGTCTTCAGTTCAAAGGAGTTTCTCAGGAACAAGCTGTATTTCTCTCTCCTAATTAACTTGCTTTCTATTAACTTTATAAAGAAAAAGCAAAGAATTATTGTTTATAGCTACAATAGTGTAAGTAATAACAGGAATTATCTTGTTTCACAGATGTTCCTATAACATCAATCCTAACCATAATTGAATAAAACATAAGATTTTTTTATTACATAAAAAAAAATCATTGTTGGTAAATTATTTCGATATAAGAAGAATAAAACAATTCAGCATGTGTCATAAGAAAATTATCAACTTTAGTGTGGCAAAAGTAATTCACATCATCCTATTTTCCTATAATTCCTATAACAGCATGCTTCATTGTATTTTGTTCCTGTTTGTGTGTTTTATTAGGAGCTACAGTGGCAAGAAAAAGTATGTGAACCTTTTGGAATTTCATGGTTTTTTGAATAAATTTGTCATAAAATGTGATCTGATCTTCATCTAAGTCAAGGGTATTGACAAGTATAATGTGTCTAAAATGATAACACAAAAAAAATTCTGATCTTTCATGTCTTTATTGAACACACTCATTCAACATTAAAAATGGCAGTGGAAAAAGTAAGTGAACCCTTAGAATTAGTAACTTTCTACACCAGATGTAGTGCTGTGTGGTTTTTCCAAATAGTTCAATCTTAGTTTCATCAGTCCACAAAATATTTTGCCAATACCGCTGTGGAGTGTCAATGTGCTCTTTTGCAAACTTCACACGTGCAGCAATGTTCTTTTTAGTAAGCAGTGGCTTCCTTCGTGGTGTCCTGCCGTAGATACCCTGCTTGTTCAATGTTTTACGTATTGTACACTCATGAACAGAGATGTTAACCAGTTCCAAATCTTTGGCTGTCATTCGTTTGTTTCTTTACCTCACTGATGAGCCTTCATTGTGCTCTTGGTGTCATTTTAACTGTGCACCCACTTCTTGGTAGAGTAGCAACAGTCCCAACTGTCTCCATTTGTAGAATGTTCACCTAACTGTAGACTGGTGAATTTCTAAAGTCTTTGAAATCACTTTGTAACCCAGCTTTATGTAAATCAACAATTCTGAATGGTGGCACTTCTGAAAGATCTTTTTGGCAAGGCATAGTTCACATAAGCATGTGCTTCTTGTGCAGAGCAAACTCCAAACATTTTTTTATCAGTCAAAGTAGCTGTAGTAGTTGTAGTCCACACCTCATTTTCTTAACGAGACTCCAGGTGTGCTAAAACCTGACTCCAATTAACTTTTTTGAGGTCATAAGGGTTCACATACTTTTTCCACAAGCAGTGAGGATTTTTTGGTTGTTCTCAATTAAGGCATGAAAGATCAGATTTTTTCTGTTATTATTTTAGACACATTATATTTGTCAATACCCTTGACTTAGATGAAGATCAGATCACATTTTATGACAAATTTATTCAGAAAACCATGAAATTCCAAAAGGTTCACATACTTTTTCTTGCCACTGTATTTTAAGGTTGCTACACAGGCTTCAGTGTAGTTATTCCTTTCCTTAAAGGCAAGATGGGATTCACTATAATTTTTAGAGGAACATCATTGCAGATGGTAACCTGACATCTCTTACATAATGATGAGGTGTGTTTCAGCAAAGCACGGCATGCCATTAAGATCCAGCAAGAAGAACATTAGAAAGAGACATCTGAGGAAGGCAAAATTCTTCTCATGCCATTTGAACATCCAGCTCAATTGCCTGAACAGTGATTGCAAGACACAGAGATATTAGAAGAGAATGCAGAGGAATTATTGCCTTGGGGATCCTGCAGGCACCAGGAAAGTTTCTTTTGAAAGTAAAACGAAAAGGATTCTCAAACATCTCCAGCTTTCATGTAACAAAATGGCCTATTTGTATAGAAACCAGATTTCACATCGATTCATTTGGCTGTCTTTTTTTTTTTATCTGAAATGACTTAGAGTTAAGACAGGATACAACGGAGCAGCTGTGGGTGAAGTGTCTTGCTCAAGGAGCCAACTGTGACAAATTCACAGCGCTTGGATTTGAACTCGCGGTCTTCAGAGCACTAGCCCAGAACTTTAACAACTGAACCACCACTGATTTTAGGCTGATTAAGTTTTCATCTCAATATTACTGTGAAATTCAAACATCTAAAATGTAGAATAATGTGACTTTTGAGTTTGAGGGAAAAATTGTCTTTATATGAAAACAAACCGAATAAACAATGTGTGCCGATTAATAGTGGGATCGTCACATTACTCGTGGCAGATTTGCATTTGTACCATTATGGTTGGCGAAAAAAAAGGGTTGATGTTGCCTTATATCTTGAATACTATCCACACTGGTCATGCCATATTATAAAGACAGTCATTAATTAATTTGTGTTGCCACCCCAAGCCCTTGACGTCAGTTCTTGACTCAAAAGCATCAGTGTTTTGATTTTGAACCAGTTTTGCCTTCCAAGATCCGTCTCTTTTGCTGTGGAAATGTGTGAAGAGGTTCAACATTAGCCACCACCCCTATAATCATCACCTGCACTTTTTGTGTTGAAAAAAAGCCATCAAAATGATGGATCAGCTCACATATGTTTTAAGGTAGGGAATGATCTGTGCATACTTCTCACCAGAGCAAGAGTTGGAGGAATATCACAAGGAACTGCAACAGTATCATGTGTGTAAATGAAAAGTATAATAGACAGATCCTCCCGAGAGACAAGCCCAAACTCAGGCACCCTCCTGCCTCTACGATCCAACATGGCATTTGATTGAGTGTCTTGTCCTGGGTCTAGTGCTGCAAAACATTTGCAAGCTAATCAGTCAATTAGGACTCTCTCTGTGGGTTGATAGGTCTCAGTTGGAGTCGGTGGATGAGTGTGTGTGTGTTTGTGTGTGTGAAATCACTTGCCACATTGGATGCAGGACTGTATTAAGTGCACTCGAGGATAAGATTTGGAATAGATAGTTGCCTCTGTGTGGCTGTAGAGTAACGGTGATCGTCTGAGGTGATTGTTGAATACAAGGTTCTTGCAATGGCCTCCTTGTGGTTTTGTAAACATGGAATATTTTGGGAATAGTATAAAGAACACTATTACTCCACAATCAAGTATTTATCCCTTGGACTTTTCCAAATAAGGTTCTGTCTGGGTTAAGAATGAATGTGACATAGAACCATATAATATTAAGATCACGAGGTGGGAAGGTTCAAGGGGTGTGTAACATTTAGTTCACAAAATTTTCAAATGATATGACAGAAACTATAGGTAACCATGAATTTGATCTAAAATTGTATATTTAAAGCAATGATTTCAGTCAAATGTAACAACCGAAAGCAGTCAAACATGAACACGTTAGGATATGCATGTATTCTAGATTCTAGAGATTAACTCCTCTCCAAACATGAGTCACACCATACACCCTCAAATCTATGCATAAGTGTTAGCTCCAATCCCCCTGAAGTAGGTTAGTTAAGGTTACCATGGTAATGACCATCTCAATGGTATGATTGGTATGATTATACCCTGCATCATTGTAGCCTTATACTGTGTATCTGGTAAAGCTGTAATTTTGCATCTCCATTTTTATAACATGAATTTGAATACTAAATTACATACAAGACTGCCGTAAAACAAAACATTCTACTTGAGACTTGGACACCTAGGATATGACTGGATACCTTCTGCATCACTGCCTTCTTGTGAGACAAAAACTACAGGAAAGAAAAACAACATGCCTCTCACGTCCATCCATCCCCCATCCATCTTACAGCCCTGCAGCAGTGTCTGAGTGTCGATAGTATTTCTACATGAGAGAACATGGATGTTGTGTGTGTGTGTGGTAGGCTGTGAAAGGTGGCCCATATTGTTTGGAATATATTAGTGTGCATGCAGGAGGACATGGCCCTGACTGCAGAGCCAAGAGGCAAACACGGTATGTCATGACAACACATTCTGACACAACTTGACTTCATGCCATTGCCTCTCCAAATTTCTTTATCCAATCATGTGTGAGTCACGGCACCGATTTGACCCACTTCATAACAGACCATCAGAGAACGATGTCATCTGAAACACTGAAGGTTTGGACTTTGCAAACTGAGCACCTTTTACAAACTTGATGGATATTACGTCCTGTTCAGACAGGTTTAGTTCTACACGGTTAGATGGGGTTAAGTAATTATTACCGGAGTATGAATCCATCACGTTAGTAACATTTATCTGTACTGTTTTTTGTGAAATAGCCTCAGATTCCTGTTCTTGGTTGACAGGAGTGGAACCTGATGTAATTTTCTGCTTGTTCTGTTGTAGCTCATCCGCTTGTTCTTAGATGCTTTTCTGCTCACTAGAACTGCAATAATTAATCAATAAAGTCGATAATAATCGATGATGAAAATCATTGTCAACGAATCTCATTATCGATTAGTTGGTCTGTGCGCGGCACGGGGCATGCTTACTCACTGCTTTACTTCTGTTCTGAAAACACGCATCAGAGAATAAATACTAACGTGTACCAAATGACGTACTATGCACTTACACTATGCACTGTGCACCGTCTAGTGTATGAATTTTAGAAGGGTAATGTCATCTCAAATGGAGCACTAGTGGGTTTTTTAAATTAACCGGAAGTATAAGCTGTTTCCCAGTCGATGGCACATAACATCAAATGCACGTAATGCTACACCCAGAATACTCAGAGTCAACGAAAATGAGTTTTTTCAGTTTACTGTTTATCTCAGCGTTACCTTTTATTCCCAACATGACCTCAGTCACCATCAGACGGAGGCGTAATTGTCAAGTGACGGCGGAAAAAAGTGTGCGACCTCCAAGTCCTCTAAAGCAGAGAAGCATTTTAGATTGAATGCGACGAAGAAAACTACAACCTGTAAACTTTACAAAGCGGAGCTTGTGTACTGTAGCATGGAAGCTCGGCAGTTATGCACGAGTACAAACATGTATTTATATCCTAAATGCTCCACTGTGTGCGAGAGGTTGGGAAACTGGTGTAGGTTGCTTAAAAGGTTTAGTTTAATTCAAGTTTATTGTCATTAGATTATGCTTTTGCGAGCTTGACGTGTAAATTCTGTTGCTTATTATAGCGGGAGCGATCTGTTAGTAACAAGGCTGCGTTGCTCCTCACTCACAATGTAGACACGGAGATAAACTGTGATGTCTAATTAAATGCTATGATCAAAGTAAACATAAATAGAACAATATGCCTAAAGGCAGTGAGTAAGATAAGCCATAAGGTGCAGTGAAACTGAGATTTTATTATTAATTATTAATTTAGGGCCATCAGTGCACCCACTCACATATATATATATATATATATATATATATATATATATATATATATATATATATATATATATATATATATATGAGAGAGAGAGAGAGAGCATTATTATTATATAAAGTTTATGTTTGTAACACACAGTTTGTGGATTTTATTTTAAATAAACGGAAAAAAAAAAACTATACTCATTGGATGTTTTTGTTTTTCACACCATTCTATGCAAACTCTTTCGGATTTACCGAAGTATGAGCCTAGTTTAAGATACAGAACAATAAATAAACTTTTAAAAGGACTGGTCAGAGAAGTGATGATTCTGGGAGGTTTAGGTAAGATATTTAATCCCTAACACATTTAAAGCCTACTAACATGTTCTGGTCATGTGACCTACTAATGACCAAGCACAACTTGCGCAGCCATGCACACTACAACATGCCCTTATAACAAAGGACAGAACAAAGAGTTTGTATTAAAATGAGGGGTATGTAGTACGCATGCAATTTTTTGTGTGATGGGCTTCATGAAGACATTCCTTTTTCTGTGATTTATGCACAGATCACTTTTCAGTCATAATTACTACAGACGTCCGGCAACATTACTTAAAAGACATACAGTCAGGTCCATAAGTATCTGGACAGTGAGACAATTTTTGCAATTTGGCCTCTGTACACCACCACAATGGATTTGAAATGAACTAATCAAGATGTGATCGAAGTGTAGACGTTTACCTTTAATTTTGGTTTGACAAAAAATATTGCATTCCGTTTAGGAGTTATAGCCATTTTCACAGGCTCAAAAGTAATTGGACAAGTTTCATGGCCACGTGTGGCCTGTTTGCTCAGTATTTCATGACAAATTAAGGAGATGAAAGGTCTGTAGTTGATACCAAATGTTGTGTTAGGTTGTGGTTGCTATTCATGCGAACACTCAATACTGTATGCAGTACAAAGGGGTTTCGATGCAAGTGAAGTATTTGGCTGTAAAAAAAAACCCCAGACCTATCAGAAAGATAGCAGAAACTTCAGAAGTGGCCAAATCAACAATTTGGTACATTCTTAAAAAGAAGGAATGCACTGGTGAGCTCAGCAACACCAAAATACCTGTAAGACCACTGAAGACAACTAAAGTGGATGAACGCAGAATTCTTCCCTCGTTGAAGAAAAAACCCTTCACAACATCTAATCAAGAACAGGAGGTATAGAAGGAGGAAGTAAGCGTATGATTGTCAAAGTCTACAATCAAGAGACCTTTCTGAATGTAAACCAACCACCTAACCAACTCATAATAAAATAATAATAATAATAATATTTTTAAAAAATTGCACTTATACCTCTACTCTGTGCACTTTGCTTCTTCTTGAACTCAATTAATGGATCTTGTATTGTAGCACTACTTGTATTGTTCTCTGCTTGATATATCGCTTTGCTTGGATTTTTTTCTCATTTGTAAGTCACTTTGGATAAAAGTGTCTGCTAAGTGAATAAATGTAAATGTAATGTAATGTAACTGGGTCACTGGTGTTTATTGATGATGTGACTGCTAATAGAAGTAGCAGAATGAACTCTGAAGCCTATAGAATTATACTTTCTGCTCAGATTCAGATTCAAAACTGATAGGGCGGCACTTCAAATAACAGATGGATAATGACCTGAAACATACAGCAAAAGCAACCCAAGGGCTTCTTAAGGCAAATAAATTAAATGTTCTTAAATGTCCGATGACCTCAACCCAATTGAGCTTCTTTTCACTTACTGAAGGCAAAACTGAATTCAGAAAGACCCACAAACAAGCAGCAACAGAAGGCAGCTGCAGTAAAGGCTTGGCAAAGCATCTCAAGGGAGGACAGTCAGCATATGATGATGATGTACATGGGTTCAAAATTTCAGGCAGTCATCGACTGCAAAGGATTTGCATCCAAGTATTAAAAATAATGCTAGTATTTATGATTATGTTAGTTTGTTTAATGGAGGGACTCTGCAAAAAAATTGCTATAATTCCTAAACATCCATCCATCCATCCATCTTCTACCGCTTACTCCTTTTCAGAGTAATTCCTAAACAATTAATGCAACATTTTTGTTAAAACCCTTGAATTAAAACTGAAAGTCTACACTTCAATCACATCTTGATTGCTTCATTTCAAATCCATTGTGGTGGTGTGCAGAGGCAAAATGTACGAAAATCGTGTCCCTGTCCAAATACTTATGGACCTGACTGATGTCTGGAGATCTTATCCTGTTTGAATAGTACATGTGATTGATTTTTGTTTTTTGGCGTAGATGGTTGCCAAAGGTTCTGAAATAATGTTGCAGATTATTATGAAGTGTAGTGAAAATCAGCAATCAGCAATGGGATCAGCAATGATTGGGACAGGATCAGCATCCAGTAGTGGATTCATTTCGTGAAATGAATAGCATTCTGCATTGACCATAACGCAGTCAACACAGAGCATTGAACCAGGATCATCTTCTCAGATCAATTCTTCTGCATGCTGGTTTTCCAACACAAAAGCACACAGCACGATCTATCAAGTGGCCCAGTGTCTGTAGACATATTTGTTTTGACACGATTCAATACCACCTGATTTCAATAATGAGCTTGTCTCCTTAACAACGTAGGAAACCTAATTAATGAAACAGATGGAACAAGTACCTGTAGCTGTAGATCTCGATGAGCCTTCAGGAGAATTTAACAGTCAATGTTTTCCTCATTTCATATGTGAAGTATCATTTCACATAGAAATCTGTTGGAGATGAAACATCAAAAGCATGTTTCATGACATTAGCATTTTGCCTGTAGCTTCCTCTCCTCTCTCTCTTTAATGGTGAGTAATCAGTTGAATTTGTACATCTCTCTTACTTTCTTACTTTCAGTATCAGTCATAAATCTTTGCCAAGTGTAAGGCCTGAAGTGGAACAGAGACTGCTGAGAGATTCAGCACAGCAGCAATTTCTGCAGAATTACCAATGAAATGGAGGAGAGATTTTAAGTCACGCAAGGGAAGCCTCAACCTTACAACCAAGCTTGATTTTATACATACATACATATATATATATAGCTACGGGACACCTATACTCGCCATGTTTTGATACATCAACATCACATTACATTTCCTTTTCTTGAACTTTAGAATAAAGTAGTAGGATTTTCTGAAACATCATTTGTAGTATAGGATTGAAGTACATGCGTGGTTTCCAGGTTTCAGCATTCAGAATTTCTTCTCACATACACCATCTGTCTGTATCTTTAATTCCCTTGTGACTTCTATATCAGTGCAAAATGGAATAGGTCCATCTCATTCATCATCTCTTCTTCTCAGTGGGAGCTGGAAGACTTCCAGTATGCATAAATAACACTGGCTTTTACTCCTACAATGTTGGTATAGGTAGAACAGCATAAGGCATCTTTGATGCGCAGCTACAGTAGCAAACTGATTCATGTGTCATTTGTGAAGCAGTTGATCATCTTGTGTTGAGGTTATAGCTGAGTGGCATCAAAAATAGACCTTAAATATACATTTATATGTTTATATATGTATATAGTACCATGAAAAAAAAAAATCCAACGCATCATGCATTTTCTTCTAAACAATTCTTTGTCTTAGATGTAGAAAGGAAGAAAAAAACAAGCAAATTTTAGATTTTCAAATCTTTAGTTAAAAAAAAGAAGAAGAATTGCTTACCAACATTAACCATGTTGAAACCCAATGTCATGATTTGCAGAAATGTAAATCCAAGAGCAGAAACAAGCAACAACATTAACAGTCAATAGCAGGGGTTCCCAAACTTTTCCAGGGCAAGGCCCTTCTGAATATATCTCCCTTTTTAAATTTTTTTTTATTTTTAAATTTTTTTTATTAATAATTACATCTTACATCTTTACATTACATTAGGAATTGATTGTGAGTGGGGGGGGGGGGGGGGGGGGGGGGTTGTCTGAGGGTAAGAATTTATTTTTCACACCAAATTATTTTTCACTCCTGGCAGCCCCCACTTTGAAGACCACTGGTCTATACCAATAGAACAAGCAAAGATCTTTGCAGATCTTATTTAGTTCTGTGTCGTCTCATGTGGTTAGAGTGTTGTTTTATGTAGCACCGTGGTCCTAGAGGAACATTGTTGCCTTTCACTGTGTACTGTACCAACTGTAAATGGTTGAAATGACAATAAAACCAAGGAAAGCAAAGAATAAATTCATTAATTCATCCCAGGAACATCTGGGTTACTGATCAGAAGGTCAGGAGTTAAAGCCCCAGCACTACGACTATTGGGCCCTTGGGCAACAATTGCTCTGATGTATAAATGAGATAAATGTAAGTCGCTCTGGATAAGGGCGTCTGCCAAATGCCATAAATGTAAATGGATGGGATGTCGGGGCACTGTGCACACACACTCATTCACAACTAGCTAGTCCACCTACTGAAATATCAGAGAAAGCCCAGGCAAACACACACAGAACATGTGAAACCAGCTGCACCAACCTGCCACCTTAAAAGAGATGAAAAATACCCACAGGTTGGGAGAGGCACCATTTTGTGCTGCCTCGGGCAACGTGCAAATGAACATGAACTTCAAAACAGTAGTACAACCTGAAACAGGAATAACACACAAAGGAAAAGATCAGTAACTTGACATAGAGCAAGGCTTCACAAATACTGTATATAGTATGTAGAGTGTATTTTAAATGGAGAGTGGGTGTACAGTGAGGTCCAAAGGTCTGAGACCACATTGAAAATCTGAGTTTTTTTTTTTTTTTGTCACTTATAATTGGAAATAAACAGAAGGTTTTAGAAGTTTGAAATAAATTTAAATAATAAAAAAAAGTAAATGTTCAGTATCTTGCATATTTAATATTCAAGATTCTTCACTATTTCTAGGTCCCTATTTAAATGTAAGCAAATGTGTTATATTGATCATGTTAACTGTTTTGTACAAAAGGTCAAATTTCTCTCATGCCTCTTCATCTCTTCCACTGAAGTACGTGTTCAGATGACACACTGATGGATTTGATCCAAAATAGATCATAAGGTTTTACACAAACTTATGGAGTCCATGCCAACTCGAGTGCACACTGTCATTAAAGCAAAAAGGAGAGGTACCAATTACTAAGAAACTCTGAAATTCATGTAAACATTTCCAATATTCAACTTTACATTCAACTTGTTGTCAATAATATAATTTGTAATGAAATCTGCTGTATAAAATTAGGAAGGAATTCAATATAGAAGCGTTTCCACTAATGCTCTCAGACCCTTTGACTCCATTGTGATATATATGATCAGTACTGTGATGAATGTGGATCGGTTGTCTGATAGTCCGGTGACTTTTCATGTCATGCAGTCCGAAGTTCATCACCTGACATGGAGGCTGACTGGTGATTATAAGAAACCTAGTTCACTTGGTCACCTTTTTTGAAGGACGTCAATGTGGCAGCCAAACTCTGCTGAAGAACTCTCCAAGATACTTGAAATGAATAACCAGCTAACTTCCTTAAGAGAACTGATGCAATTTTAAAGGTAAAAAGTGTGGTTACCCCAAACATTGACTTGATTTAGTGTTTTACTGTTATTCAAAAACGTTTCATTGCATCATTTTTTTTTTAAAGCATACAGAGTCTCTCAGGTGACATAATAGGTATTTTTAGTAGGCTATGGCGTGATTACAAATAAATATATTGAGCCCATGAGTTAACATTTCAAGACTACAAATTAAGCATATCATAGCCACAAATTAAAATGTTGTGGTCATAAGATACCAAAATTCTAGCCATGACCTGTGTAATTTAAGCTTAAGAGCCTAATACTTAATATGTTGCAGGAACATCATACATAGCACATGTCCTCCAGTTAATTATCTGGAAGGCACGAGAGTGAAAATGCTTATTAAGTTGAATAATTATCTTAAGGATATGTGGGTTAAAGATATATCCATGTCACAACACCAGTGACTCCAGTATGTTTTTATCATTCAACATTGACGTAATATTATCGCCATGCTTAAGTTCCTGTGGCCACAGTGGTCTAATTCAGTGGAACTCTCTATCTTTCTCATTTGAAAATACAATAGGTACAACAGGTGAAGTATGTCATTCCCATGAAACAAATTTCAAGAAACTTAAATCATGTCCTTAATATAAGCCCCTCCCCCCCGCCCCCCTTCCTCCCTTATCACGACAGAGGAAAGTCATACTTGACGAACCTATAGGCTGGTCATAGAAATGGTTAATTTTTGCATACAGGCAAAGCTTGGCATTTCCCTGCGAAAATCAGGAAAATCAGTCTCCTTGGGATTGCTCATTTTATTTCACTGCATGGGAAGTTGGTCCTGCAGTTTTTGAGGATATTACAACCTGCTGAGATGAAAGCGCATTTAGTTTTCACTTCCTGTGATCCTTCTTTATCTGCTTAGCTACAGATATGAGCCTGTTTCCAGTGAAATGATATACAGACAATCATCTCAGGGATTTTGAGCTGAAATGCTAAAGCACCATATCAGAAAAAGCTGACAGCCGTAGCATCAGTCTGTTCCATAGAAACCAGTCTATTAAATACCAAAGCTCTGAAGACTGAACCAAGTCTCTGAATCAACCGACATTTTGATTTTGCATCTGACACAACATCAGGGTAGAAATTTCTGCATAGAGATGGAAACCGAAATAAATTGGTCCTTTTTTACAAAGTAAAAATCTGCTTGCAGGGATGAAAGTTTCTAATGGCATATACTTTTTAGAATCTTGTTGAATGTCAAAACCTTTAAATGTCCACTTAAGCACCAATGATATGGATAATATGGCTGATAATATGATTGCTGAGCCATGTGGAACAGGGTCATTATCATCCGATCATAATGACAGCAAGCTCAGCATTTATACAGTAGACTGCATCCCTAGTGTAGAAAATAGTGATGAGATTTCCTTCTGTTCCTTTCTTTAGATTTAACACCGATATCATTAATCATTAATCTTAAGCAACTATAGATAGAGGATAAAAGCAGTTTGACCAGAACCTCAACATGAATTCATGCTTTTTAAATATTTTAAATATTTAAATACAATGTGGTTGTATCTGAATTCATCTTCAGGAACGAAAATTATTTAGGTTTCAAAAGTTAAAACGGTAAACGTTAAAAAAGAAATGATTATATTTACAGTACAATGCTGTGAAATATCAGCTCATGAAAATTTAGGGAAAACATCCAGGCTACAAGGTTGATATGCATGTGCCTTGGGTATGAAACCTCAGCAACACTAATGTGCAATGATGACCATGTTAAAGCTTTACGTTAAGGTTTCCTTAACTGACATTATTTAACATGAACATACCATGAACAGCATTAATGTACCATGCAATATTAACAAAGTAACTAACAATTGTATTAATTTATTTTTATTTTAATAATAATGCAAGTAAGCCAAATAATCAGCACCTGCATGAACCAATGTTCACACCATCTATGAGTACAATTGTGAATAATAATAACATGAATAACACTTTAATGAACATATTAAAAATATTCAGAAATTCTGATCTTAGGATTAAGCTATTTTTAATATTTGCACCTGAAGAGTGTCAGGAAGTTATCTGCATTTACCATAATTAAAAACATATGGCAGTATAATTTTTGCCAATTTACGTGACTTATTTGTAGTCAGGTTTTGATTAAACATAAATAAGTCAAAATGCAGGTGGATTTTGTTAACATTTAAATAAATGTTGGTTAATACACTTCGTTAACATTACCTATGGTTTATTCATCTTGATGTTCTTGGCTTATATTAAGGGAACCTTAATGTAAAGAGTTACCACAATCATGTGGAAATGGTTCCCTGGTTTGGTTCCCTGCTTTTTAAATATTTATAATTTTAACAGAGCCTGCTACGATTTCTAATTTCACTTTGTGTACATGGGCTGTTAAATATTTAATATCATTTTTGTTGTTTGAAATGTCTAGATCTATTGTTTTTCATTTACACCATAGTGCTGTTGAATTCTTGATTTTGATGGGTTTTGATTAGTTTTCTATAACAGCAGCTCTGACTGAAGTGCTGTCTGCTGTCTGCAAAGCAAATCACAAGTTTGAATTAATGTGCTCGTTCTAATACATTAGTGTTTCTATAGTAACAAATTTTTTCAGAGGTGAGTTTCACATGAATGGGTTAATGGCTTATACATTTTCCAATATAGGAAGGTCCAGTACAGAGGGCTCATTGTTTATTCAGTAACATGACAAGCTGCATTTTGACCCTATTTAACATCATGAGAGAGGAAAAAAGAGATTGGTCAGTGTATGAATGTTTAGAGCTGCTATACCGTAAGTAATAACAGGAACTAACTTGTTTTGCTGATGTTCAGCAACATGAAACGAAACCATAAACTCCTTAATTAATAATGAATTGGTAGCATTGGCAAATTGCAGTGTTAAAAGAGGACTAAAACATTGTTATAGCAAAATATAATCAACTTTGGGGTGGTAAAAGAAACTCTGATTCAAGTTGGGCCACATCACACCACCCTGTAATTAAGTGCTGTTTCAATGATGTTTCAAGCCTTAATTATGAAAGGTTGGTGCATCTATACATTATACATACATTTATGCATTGCTGCACTCTAAAAAACACTGGGTTAAAAATAAACTCAAATTGGGTTAATTTTAGACTAGCAGCTGGGTAAATATAGGACCGAACGCATATTGGGCTAAATTAACTCATCAAGTTGGGTTGTTAATTTTAACCCAGCAAATGGGTTGTTTTTCAACCCAAAGGATGGTTTCATTTTTACAAAAAACATCTTACAAATCTGGGAAGACAGGAGTCCCAGTCCCTTCCATTTGAAAAGCTGTAAAAGAGCAAAAAGAGTGTTGGTTAGTTGTTAGGTACAAAATATGGACAAATGCCTTTGGGCTTCAACTGAGAAATTATGTTACCGAATCCCAAATTGTGTAATTTTGGAAAAGTGACCTCAACTCTCCTAATGAATAAAATGGAAATCTAGCTAATTTGCGAATATTTATTTTTCTGCCTTTAGCACCTCACTGCCAATTTTTTTTTGCACAACCTAACCAACATTAACCAACACAAGTCAACCAACATTACAGAGATATTGGAAAGCATTACAACTTACTGTAACCCCCATCCTCTCTTTTTGTCACGTTAACCTCGTGAAGAACTTTTGGCCTCGACATTACTGAGCTAGCTAAGTTCCGTTAGCCACTGACTGTCTATATCTGTTAACCAGCATTAACATTCACCAAATACATGAAGAAACATGACTCTATCCCATCCTCCTAATGCTAATTACCACAGCTTACCTTGTCCAAAACACTTAATAAATGTAGTTAACATTAACCCACTCTCTGTATTACATCATGGTGAATAGCTGTAATGCTGCATTATCGTTAATTCTCAAAAATGTAATGGGAATATCTCATATTACCACCAGCTGTAATGTTATCAACTCAGGTGAGCATCTAGGGTAGCATCAGTCATCTCTACTGTGACTGGTGACAGGATCCAGCTAGCTAACCCTAACTCAGAGCCTCAGATAAGATGCAGACCCAGAGAATTATAGAATAATCTCAGTCCATATTTCACAGCCAGCATAAACACATGACACTAGGAGTGTAACGCCAACACTGAGGAGGCAGTACATGATGTTTACTTTTGAAGCCGTTGCAAAAGGTAAAGCTAATTATCACTTGCTGTGTTACTGTTTTACAATGACTACATTTTCAAGAGCTCCCTGCCTAAATATCACAAACTCGGCCAGGCATTTTCAGCAGAATTAACGCTAAATAGTGATGAACACTAACTTACCTGTGGTCATTTGGTTTCCTCGCCTCAAGAACCACTACCTCCACCTGAGGCCAATTCAAACAGTCTGTGCTGAGTTGATTTGACCCAGGGATTTGGGCCAAGGCTTCGGGGTGGGGGAGCGGTACATTGATTCAACTGTCAGTGAAAATGACCCAGCCATTAACCCAATGGTTGGGTTACACAAAACTACCCAAAAACTACCCAAGACTGAGAAAATAATCCAATTAAATGACCCAAAAGGCTTAACCCAGCGTCTGGGTAGAAAAAATAACTCAGCATTTTTTAGAGTGTGTGGATGCACACTATTGACATTTCAGTTGACACTGTCTTGATCCTGATGTATCCTGATCGATACATGTTTTGCATTTCATCAATGTTACTTATTTGTAGTTTTTAATGATCATCGACTGTCATGTCTATCATTTTAGCACATTTGAGCTTTTCAGCTGACAAAAATTGACTCCTTCTCTAGAATGTACTTTTACAGACTGGTTAGGAACAAGTTTTTTTTTCTAGCCTGGCTGTCCAGTCCATCACTGTTTGGCTATTAACTATGGTTAAAGTTGTTTTGGTACAACTAAGCTATCTTATTAGATGTGCCATGGTGCCTTAATTTGAGGTGGCTAAAAATATATGACAGAGGAAGTGATAATGAGGGAGTGCAGGATAGCCAGTGTTAAGTGGATGTTGTAAAATTTATCACTGTCAGAAAGGAAATTGACTTAAATAATGCTTATAAATAAAAATCACCCCTAGGTGAAAGGTGTCATTAAGTGTGGTGATGGTGACACTAGCTGGTCGAATTCTCCATGTGATATTGTAGGAAAACCACATTGTCATTAACAAGTGTTTTGCTAAATAGCTGTGCATAAATAGATTTTATGTTTGTCAAACAAACAAACCTACATATATTTTAAATACACTAACTACTTCACATGTAAAACTTTATACCTGTAAAATTTTACCATGACCTCAGAAAAATATTGTGATTGGCCAAAAGAAAAATATTTGATTAAGTCCAGTCTTTCCAGGTCCTTTGGATGTTTTCCTCAAATTCGTAATGAATTATTATTATTATTATTATTATTATTATTATTATTATTATTATTATTATATAAGAAGAATAAATAATAATAATGATAATAGTAATAATAATATTAATAATGATGATAATAATAATAATAATAATAATAATAATATTCTTTAACACATGGTCATATGAAGAATTTTAGATAAAACATCCACATTTAATGGTGTGTACACATACAATAATTCTGATTGTTGTAAATTAATTGTGTAATCACACTGTGCTGGCTATAAAGATTATGTTATGGTAAGTGACAAGCGATGCACAAGCAATGCAACAAGTCGTCAATAAGTGATTCGCCTTTAAAGTGAGGAAGGGTGTCTGATTCTGCAAATATGTTTGTCATTGATTCTGCTGTCCTCAGAAGAAGCAGTGGATGTGAGGAATGTGAAACAAGGACATTCAATAAAGAAAACCCTAATCTTTGGCCTTTAGGCTTTGACGCCACATGAGATTTTAAAATGTTATTATTTCCCCCCCCCCATATGTTTCATTTTTTGGTTATTGATAAAATACTAATAAATGTATAGAAAAACAAAATTTTCTATAACAGCAACTCTGAAAGTACTTCTGGCCACAAGGCAAATCACAGGTTTATATCAATGTGCTCATTCTAATCCATTATCATTTCTGTAGTAACAACTTGCACAGGGATTTGTGTGGTGCATTATTGTTGAATTTTTCTGTAAGGAGATGCTTATTTGTCATTTGTAGAAGGAGTCTACAGTGTCAGCGCTTTGTAACAAGTAGAGATAATGCTACAAGTTTAGGTTATCTGATATAGGAAAGTATTTAGGACAGAGGACTGCGTGCATTGCGGAGAACCAAAGAGATGCTGGTGAGGGAACGTCCATTTATAGCTGCTATAATAAGTCATAACAGGGACTAACTCATTTCACGGATGTTCCACAGCATTACTTCTAACTATAAACAGAGAAAATGCAGGACTTGTCATTCTATAATAAGTAAAAAATTGTTAGCATTGGCAAAATTTGTGGTGGTAAGACACACTCTGCTTTACATGGAGGAGGCATCTCACCACCCTGTTGTTGATTATTTTCCTATAACAGCACATCCCCTTATGTTTTCTTCCTTACACAGTTCATTTAGGTTGACTTTAATCTATAGTTGGCTCCCTAGAACTGCCAATAATAATGATGGCTTTTTGTAGCTCACTAGAGATAATGATAATGTGACTATTAGAACTTCCTCCTTTCTCAGTATGAAATAACCGAGTGACTTGGGCATGAATCCTTATAACTTTAATCTGAAATGTTGTATTTTAATTTGAATTGACCTTAATTGAAAAAATAAAGATAAATTGGAGTACAATTATGAAAGTAGATCACAGTGAGTCATTATCCTGAGCACTGAAGATGGCAGACGAAGCTTAATGCCCACCCACTGATTCTGAAGAGTGGAAAGTCTTCTTATTAATTGATGTCCTTTTAAAATTGCTCCCTCAAAAAAACCCTCCCTAAAGCTGGCACACATCTGCAGGAGGATACAGACCACACGCTTACTGATGCAGTTATCATCATTGATTCAAGGCATCACTATTTATATATATTCATATATGAAGAGTCATTTGTCTTTCCTAGTAATCTAAAGTGCGTTGGACTAGAATTAGGAAAGTACGTTATAAGCAGAAGGTTCAGGCTGCTTAATGGCATCATTTTTAAAATGTATTTTAATGGTACATTTTTGAGTTGTGTGGTTGGTGTGAAGGTTGATGAGAATACCACTTTATGATTAAGGCTTGGAAAAGCCTTAATTCCCAGACGTAAATATATCTTATTGGTCTGGTTGGTTTCACCAAAAATTCCACCCCTAAAGGAATAGGCTAATGCATTCTTTTTTTAAGCTACAGTTGCGTCTGGTTCATTATAATTATGCACCAGCCTGGGAAAACCCATCAAAGGCTGCTATGGCTGATTTCTGCCAAACAGCCAAAAAAAATCAGTTTATGGACGAAATTGTTTTAATTCCATTAGCATATTTTCACACCTCAACTTAAAGAAACCATAACTATATTTCACCCTCCACAAATTTGGAACATATCTTGGATAAGGAGCCAGTTAAACAGTGTCTAAGGATGCCGAAAACCTTGCTAGCCGAGTGTGATTTCCTGACACGATGAATGTCACATTGTAGGATAGCTGTGCGCTGTACTGAAAAGCATATAAGTCTATATCAGATCAGTTTGTAATCAGATATGAGCTGTCCAAATATCTGCAGATTTATGTCCCTTTTCACATTTGGGAATAATTAAAATATTAAGACATTAAAATGCTATAACCTTACTTGTGGTTGAGATATATTAAGGGTCATAAAAGATTAAGGAAGGGCTATTTTTTAACATTATATTGCCAAATGCTTGTGGATACTGGACCAATCGTACCTGTATTTGCTTGTTAAACATCCCATTATTGATTTAGTCTCCCTTTACTATTAAGGCCTGGTGTGTAGTCTGAATTCCAATTCAACCAAAAGGTGTTCAGTGGAGCTGAGGTCAGAGCTCAGGACATGTGCAGGACATGCGATTTCTTCCATTCCAGCCTTACAAATTCTTAGAGGTCTATATTGTGCACTGGGGCATTATCGTGCTTGGGAAAGGTTTGGGCCCCTTAGTTCCAGTAAAGGAGAATTCTGGATACTGCAGCATACAAAGACATCCTAGACAATTGTGTGTTTCAAACTTTGTGACAACAGTATACAGAAGGCTGACCTATAGATGTAATGTTCAGGTGTCCATATACAGTACTGTGAAAAAGTCATTTATTCTGTTTTTGTGCATATCTCACACTAAAAAGTTTTAGATCTTCAAACAAAATACATCTTAAAACAAAGGCAATCTGAGTAAACACACAATATAGTTTTTTATTTATTTAATTGAAACAAAAGATATTATCCAACACCTATAGCCCATGTGAAAAACTAATTGCCCCCTTAAACTTAAAATCTGGTTGTGCCACCTTTAGCAGTAATAACTGCAACCAAATGCTTCCGATAACTGGAGATCAGTCTTTCACTTAATTCTAGGACTAGGACTTATTCCTATGCTTTGGATCATCATCTTGCTGCATAATCCAGTCACGTTTGAGGTTCAATTTACGGACTGAAGACCGGACATTCTCCTTTAGGATTTTCTGATACAGAGCAGAATTCATGTTTCCCTCAATTATTTCAAGTTGCCCAGGCCCTGAAGCAGAAAAGCATCCCCACACCATCACACTTCCACCACCATGCTCGACCATAGGTATGATGTTCTTTTTGCAGTATTCAGTGTTTGGTTTACACCAGATGTAACGGGACCCTTGTCTGCCAAATAGTTCCACTTTCAACTCATCAATCCACAGAACATTCTCCCAAAAGGTTTGAGGATCATCAAAGTGAGTTTTGGAAAAATTCCGACGAGCCTTAATATTCTTCTGGGTTAGCGGTGGTTTTCACCTCACCACTCTTCCATGGATACCATTTGTGCCCAGTGTCTTTCTGATAGTAGAGTCATGAAAAGTGACATTTATTGATGCAGAGAGGCCCATAGGTCCTTTGATGTTGTCTTTGGCTCTTTTGTGACTTCCTGGATGAGTCGTTTCTGTGCTCTTGGAGGAATTTTGGAAGGTCAGCCACTTCTGGGAAGGTTCACTGCTGTGTGTTGTGGAGATTTGGAGATAATGGCTCTTACTGTGGTTCTTTGGAATCCCAGAGCCTTTGAAATAGCTTTGTAACCCTTCCCAGACTGATGTATTCAGACACCTCCTTCCTCATCATTTCTGGAATTTGTATCAATTTTGGCATAGTGTGTTACTGGATAAGACCTTTTAACTAACTTCATGCTGTTGAAAAAGTTCAAGTGTTGATTTGATTGAACAGGGTTTGCAGTACTCAGGTTGCATCTAGTCCAGTTGAACCCCATTGTGAATGCAGTTTCATAGATTTGGGGAATTAGTAACTCCAGGGGAAAATACATTTTCACACAGGCCCAGTTGGTATTGGATAACTTTTTTGCTTCAATGAATAACATTAGCATTTAAAAACTGTATTTTGTGTTTACTCAGGTTGTCTTTGTTTTATCTTAGATTTTGTTGTAATTTCTGAAACAACTTAGTATGAGATCTACACAAAAACAAATACTTTTTCACAGCACTGTACTTTTGACATACTTTGGACAAGAAGGCCAAGACGGTTCAACAACCGAAAAACAAACAAACAAACAAAAAAGAAAACCTTCCTCCTTGTTGACTTTCGCAAAACAAAAGTTGTCATTTGGTATGTATGTTTTAAAGGAAAGCACTTCATGGTGGTGTGACACACCTTGAAGTTGTAAATATAGCACATGCTTCCAAATCCCACCACCTGCTACACTGCACACATCAGCCAAGATGCGATCTGGCTGATGTAAGAATGGTTTCTACTATGCAGATTAATTTGTGTACAGATGACAGATGAGCTTTTCAAATCAGGAACACGTGGGACGTTTGCTAATGATTTGGCTTAGAAATATTCACTTTGACCAAGCCAAACAAATTTTTTGTCTAGTTGCTTTACATACAATAACATGCATGAATATTTTTTATCTCATTGTTCCAAAAACAAATACTGTTTTGCTAGCAATGCTTTGCACAAAGCAATGATTAATACCATCCTGAAGAATGGTTCCTCAAAGGTTTTTTTGATGGATAATGGTTCTAGATCCATACATGGGTTTTATTTGGACCATTTTTGTGAAAAGAAAGCACCCTTTATGGTGCTAGATGAAACCTATTTTTATAAGAGTGTAGGATAGCAAAGAATGTTCAAGCTACTTCTTTTTATTCCCTAAATCTCACATTTCCCTCACTGACCTACTAAATTATAGGTGGTGATTTCTCTGGCTTGTGTTACAGTATGTTGTAATAATCTAGATAGACAAGACACACCAGCTGGGACAGAGCGTCCGGGAGTGTTGTGGCATCCTTCCTCATGCAATGAACTAGTGCGTCTTACTACATTAATCCTGAGCTAGGGCTTGGGGGCGAACTAGGTCACCAAATAATGAGGGCACAGCATGCACTACATTGTAGCATCCATCTGCCAGTTACGTGATCTCGCCTCTGCCCAAGATGTGGAGGAATCAGGAATAAACAAGGCAAGAGGGAGCTTTTCAGTCTGCCCTCACTCAATGCTGGAGGAGTATTGCTAATGCTAGGCACCATTTCAGTGCAATGTGAGTAAAAATAGAAAAACTTTGTTCCAAAAAAATGAGGGAAGCACAACAAGATCTTTTAATATGAGGAATAAGGGGTCCTGTTATATAACATGATGGTCTCATCACAGTATAAAATATTGATCTGAAAATGGTAATAGAATGTTAATATTTTTGCTTTTTTGAATCATTAGCACATTACAGTTCTAAAGAAAACAGTAAAGGCCACAAATCAGAAGTATGCATTAGAAAGCCAGCATTCCAGCAATACCTGAAACAAAGCTGCCAATTCATCAACCACATCATCCTCAAGGCTTCAGCAGTAACATGTTGTGCTGTACTGTAGGCAGTGACGGTGATCTACAATGCCCATATGGACACTTGTGACACAATAAAGTGGCTCCAAGCACAAAATTGACTCATGCACTCGAGAAGTCTTCTTCTGTCTTTATCATCTTCATTAAACCTACTCCCACCACCACGAAGCACGTTCCCAATTAGGCCATGGGGCATGTGTTAAGTATAGCTGGTCAGTTATATTAGGCTGAGGCTCAGACGGTGGAGGCGTACGGAATAATAACCTTGATTAGTTATTGCAGTCTTATGACATTCTTATGGCAGTCATTATGGGACTCCGGTGTTACTCATTCACTTACCAGAAAGGCTGGAGGTTGAGGTGCAAGCATGTGGAATTACAATAATATATAGTAGCATAGTTCTCAGATGATTAGCCAGGAATTTTTATAGTTCAGTAGGCATATTAGAACCAAGTATGTGACTACAATTACAGCTGTAATTATTCTGAAATATGTCTTTATCAGCTTTTCATATTTGGATCTTGAAATGGTTGCTCATTTTTCTTGGCAAAAGTATTCAGGATATGTCATATTGGATGGAGAGCAGCAATTTTCAGTTTTGCTGATACTAAGGTTTGGGCTTTTACTGAGCCACTCTCATGCATTTAGGTTCTTGGTTTTGAACCACTCCAGTGTAGCTTTGCAGCATGCTTAGGGTTGGTGTCCAATTGGAAGTTGAACCTCCACCCTAACTCACAGTTACTTTGGTTGTATGCTACTGTACTAAATATTATGTCAGTACACTATACAAAATAGCATAGTATATTACAGCATATTCTTCTGCACCTAGCCTGCAGGATTTTTTTTCTGTGGATGAGGGTTTCTAACTTTCTTTATTCATCTCCTAATTCACTAGCAGTCTAGCCATCCAGAGCAGGAAATCTAGAGCAGAAACAGACTCTAAGTAACATTTTAAAGTGAACATTGCTGTGAATAAGCCAGTTATACAGTCAATGCTCCTGTAGCAAGCTGAGCAAGAGCTTTATGATTGATTGTGAGAGATGTGGAAAGCATCATACCAACTGCTGCCTCCAATTAGCTCTGCTTCCACTATTGTAGCTCTGTCTGGAAAATACACTACATCACAGAAATTAATGCAGCCTTCAGTATTGTGTGTGCACAGAGCACTCAGTGGGAAACAACAGCAATAGTGCAGTGAAAAACCTTAACTACAGAAAGATTGCAATAAAAATTAAACTACAGGATTGGCACATAAGTCAAAATATCTTAAGCTACAGGATTGAATATGAACCCCAATATGCTGGTCCAGTCTTGTATATTGTACCTCATCCTCAGAACTACTTTGTCGTAGTTTCACTGTATAAAATATGCTATAAAACGTAAAACTTAATAATGAATACAGCTTCTGTTAGAAAATTGGTAAACAAAATGACAAGAAACAATGAGTAGTAAACAGTATTGTGTAGTTACGTATAGCCAATAGCAGAAACAATGTCTAGTTATAAACACATTGTCATTTATAGTAGAATATGCATAAGTATATGTCCAAAATATGCATATGCAGAGAGAGCGAGAGAGAGAGAGAGATTAACCAAAAAATATACAGTGGGGTCCAAAAGTCTAAGACCACTTTGAAAATCTGAGATTTGTTTTTATTTAAAATTGGAAATAAACAGAATTTTAGAAATTTTCAACATTTAAAACAAAGAAAGTAGAACAAAGAAATTCTGCACTATTTCTAGGTCCCTATTTAAATGTAAACAAATTCATCCTCTTCATCTCTTCTACCGAAGCACATGTTAAGGCGAAACTCTGATGGGTTTGATTTGAAATTTATCATAAGGTTTTGCACAAACTTATGAAGTCCATGCCAGCTCGAGTACACACTGTCATTAAAGCAAAAAGGGGACGTACTAGATACTAAGAAACTCTGAAATTCATGTAAACATTTCAAAGATTCTATTTTTCACACAAGTTGTTGTCTATAATATAATTTGTAATGAAAATTTTTGTATTAAATTAGAAAAGAATACAAAATAGAAGCATTTTCACTAGTGCTCTCAGACTTCTGGACCCCACTGTATATACATTTTGTTTCATCATTTAGTTATTGTCAGTGGAATGGTCTGCCAGTTTCACACTATTCTTCAAAAAAATTGAATCTGAATGTAACGTGTTATAACCCCAATAACGAAAAAGTTGGGACAGTATGGAAAATGCAAAAAAAAAAAAAAAAAAAAGAAAAAAAAAGATGTGAAAATTCAATTCACCCTGTACTACCTTGAAAACACATTATTAACACATTATTTGATGTTTAACTTTGTGAATTTAATTGATTTTTGTGGTTTGGTGTTGTCCTGCTCTGGGTGGCAGTATATGTTGCTCCAAAATGTGTACATATCTTTCTGCATTAATGGTGCCCTCACAAATGTGTAAGTTACCCATGCCATGGGCACTAACACACCACCATACCATGACAGACGCTGGCTTTTGGACTTGACGCTAATAACGGCCTGGATGGTCTTTTTCCTCTTTGGCCCAGAGAACACGACGGCTGTTTTATACAAAAACTATTTGAAATGTTGACTCGTCGGACCACAAAACACGATTCCACTGTGCTACTGTCTCAGATGAGACTGAGCCCAGAGAAGTCAGAGGTGCTTCTGGACAGTGTTGATGTATGGCTTCTGCTTTGCATAGTAAAGCCTTAACTTGCATCTTTGGATGCAGCGACGAATGGTGTTGATTGACAAAGGTTTACCAAAGTATTCCCGAGCCCATGTCAGGATCTCCATTAAAGACTCATGACGGTTTTTAACACAGTGACGTCTGAGGGATTGCAGATCACGGTCATTCAGAAGTGGTTTTCGGCCTTGCCCTTTACACACCGAGATCTGATCAGATTCGTGAATCTTTTAATTATATTGTACACTGTAGAAGGTGAAATGTTGAGCTCAAAGTGTTGGGTTATTCACTGACGCATCTGTTGGGAGATTGGCGAGCCTCAACCCATCCTTGCACTTGAAGGACTAGGCCTTTTTTGGAGGTTCATTATATACTATGATTAGACGATTGCCTCACCTATTTCACATCACCTTCTTATTTCAACTTCTCTCATCACTATTAGTCCTAAATAGCCCCTGTCCCAACTTTTTTGGAACATGTTGCATGCATCAATTTCTAAATAAATGTTTACCTTTGATTAGGTAAAATGTTTACCGTTGATTAGGTCAAATTTCAAATACCTTGTTTTTATACATTTTTTGTTTCATTACAAGTCAAATTACATTTACTAATCACTCCTCTTTGTTTTTATTAGCATTTTCCATACAGTCCCAACTTTTTTGGAATTGGGGTTGTATATTTGATAATTGTTTGCTAAGACTATGCATGAACACTTGAGAAACACCAGCGCAGTGGAGAGTTAAGGGGTTAATGTGGCAATCAATAGTGCAAAAATTCAAGCACCATTTGTATTTTTTAAGCAGTTTGTGCAGAGCTGTCAGATTTGTTATTATGTGACTGTAGTATTAAATGGTTCTGTCTGGGTGAAGATCTGGAACAGTTTTGCCTTTAAATTTACTATTTCAAATCCTGCGATATTTTGAAAGTGCATTTCTGAACACTGAAACATATTATTCTGTATTTCTATTTTATTTATTTATTTATTTATTTTAAGATTCAATCTGTTTGTTTTTCATTAAGGAATGTCTCAGGGTCTTTAAATAACTAATAAATGACAATCACTTTAAACTTATAAAGACCACATGGTGATATATGCTTTTTGTTTTGTTTTGTTTAGTTAAATTTATTAGAATGTTGTCTGTAAGATCTAAAATGCAAGATATTTCAGGATTTAAAATCTATTGTGGTTCCTAAACAATATATTTTACCTTAAATATGTAACAATATCGTCTTAATAAAACAATTTAGATCGCTGAAACTTGTGTCCGTCATAAAATCAATCTTGTTGCACTGGAAGGTTGGGTTTATTAAGCACATTCTAATAATGCAGAACATGTACTTATATAAGTATAGTTGACCAGCGAATAAATATTCACCCCCTTTATCTTTTCCACCTCTTTGTTGTTTCTCTGACTTTTTTTTTTTTTTTTTTAAATAATGGTTTAATAGTGCTCCACAGGGTGCTCCACCACACCATGATTGAAACGTTTACAGAACTTTGTCCCAGACTTGTTTTGATATCCATCTATAATAGTACTATATAGTACCTCCGAACTTCAATATTATGGAATATTTTGTGTAGATTTATAACATAACATCCCAATTAAGTCTATATCACTTCCAGGCTGTAACAAATGTGGAAAAATTTAAGGGGGTGAAAGGCACTGTATGTAAAACAGCTACAGATAAAAGTTTCCTTTTCCTTTGGTTTGCCATCCTGAGGCTTCAAATCCACTTCTTCTGTCAGTGTGTAAATAAAACATGGAAATTGATTGTCCACAGATGCTTATGTTGCATTTTTATCCTGCATGACCTTATTAAACCATGCTTATCTGTGTGTGTTTTTCCGAAATGTTGAAAATGAAGCAAAGAAGGGGCGATCTTATATGAACTCATGTTAAACTAAAATGCCAGCTCATTATCATTCAAGACAAGTCCACAGTTCTCATTAATCCCCTTTAGTAAACAATATGAGGCATGTTAAATAAAACACACATTTTTTGCCATTCTAACCGCAGTGCCTTTGACAATGAGCCTTGGGCAATGAACGCGCAATTAGCTGTACTTGTATAAATATTTGAGGAGGAGAAACTACCTGTCTTGATAACTGTTTTTATTTTTCAGTGGGACAGATTCAGTATGCAGAGGTTATAAGGTTTATAATGTTTATAAGATTCTTTTATAAATATTTAAATGGAAAGACTTGTGCTGCTGGCCTAAGCTGATTTTAAAGAACAGTTTAGAAGAGTATCTCAGGGAATCAGTGTTATGACATGCATTTAGATATTTTCGGCAGGATATATAGACCAACATGTCCACATAGACCAACATGTACTGTTTGTTTTTGTGTTTATATTCCAAAGATGATTTCTTTGAGGTTGGAGACGTATGCAATGCCTGAAAGACTGCAATTATAATCCTTGTTGGAGATATAGATGCGAGGTTCATTTGTGGATTTACTGAAGCTTCCTAACCGGATATTTTGATGAAATCTGATCTTTTTTTTTGCTTTTTTTAAAATTTAATTTCCTATAAGATTTTTTTTTTAGATCTTTATACAATTCCCTACCAGAAAAAAGTATTGAACATGCTAACTTAAATTTATTTATTCAATTCAGGTGTGATTTTGGCCCATTCTTCTAAACATGTTATCTTTAAATCTTGTTCAATTGGATTCAAGTCAGGTGATTGACTGGGACATTCTAACACCTTGATTTTTTTTCTCTGAAACCATTTGAGAGTTTCCTTTGCTGTATGCTTTGGATGGTTGTCCTGCTAGAAGGTCCACCCACGTCTCATCATCATCCTGGTGGATGGCAGCAGATTCGTTCCTTCAATTATATGAAGTCTGGCAGAACCATGCGATGAAAAACAGCCTCTCACGATGATGCTTCCACCTCCAAACTTCACTGTTGGTATAGTGTTTTAAGAGTGATGTGCAGTGCCACTTCTCCAAACATGGTGTGTAGTCTGACAACCAAAAAAGTTCAATTTTGCTCTCGTCTGACCAGACTACACTCTCCCAGTATTTCATAGGCTTGTCCAAATGAGTTGTAGCAAACTTTATACGAGCTCTGACATGCCTTTTCTTTAGTAATGGAGTCTTGCGGGGTGAGCGTGAGCAGGGGAGTGCATTGCCTATTGTTTTCCCTGTGTGGTCCTTGGCTCTTGTGTTACTCTTCTGACTATTCTTCTGACTCCCTGGTCAGAAATCTTGCGAGGAGCTCCTGTGCGTGGCCGGTTGATGAGTGATGTTGCTTCCACTTGCGGATAATGGCCCCAATGGTGCTTCCTGGACGATTCAGAAGTTTTGAAATACGTCTGTATTCCATCAATATGTTTCGAAACAATAAGGTTGTGAAGATCTTGGGAGAGCTCAATGCTTTTACCCATCATGAGATTTTTCTTGTGTGACACCTTGGTAATGAAAAGTCTTTTATAGACCATCAATTTACCAACCCAGCTGATATTAATTTGCACAGATAGGGGGTATAATTACTTATGGATTTCAGCTGGTTTCTTGCCTTACCTTGGAGAACTGCTTTTTCTCAGCATGGTCAATACTTTTTTCCTGTGTCTTTCCCCTTTGTTACACATAAATTTATTTATGGAGTTTAATGTTGGTAATTCTTTATATTTCCGGATTTCTTGAGTTAATACTGATGTCTGGTGAAAATTTCATATGAATAACCTCAATGGAAATGTATTTACCGGAAAAAATGTTGACGCGTTCAATACTTGTTTCCTCCACTGTATATATATAATTAAATGATGCTGTACCGATGAAAGGGTTCAGATAATTCTATTATGGAGAACATGTACATAAAAACAGTTATGTTTGTATATATATAAAAAAAATCATATGAAGCTACATGTTATGTGACATTAAAGCATTAATATAGATTTAGTGTTAAAACAAAGACCCATGTTTCCCTTTAAGGGAGGAGCTTAGAGCTGGTAATATGACTATCACATATTGATCAGTTTTGTGAGTAGTAATCAATCACAAGCAAAAAAAAAAAAAAAAAAAAAAAAACAGCCAATGGGTTTTGTAACTGTATACTCATTTATTATGCACTTGCTGAGGCACTGTGCAACATGATCCTGTCCATTTTGTGCCTCTAAACTGTTTCCATCCACAATGAGCCAGATGAACATAACATATGAGCTGTTATTAAAAATGGAGTAGCAAATTAAAAATCACCATACAGAGCATCCAAGGCAAGGTATACATCCAAAGTTCAAGGACAATTAATTCACCAGTTGTGTCTTCGAGGTGTATTTCAGAATCCAATACTAAGGAAGAGTTCCAGATTATTTGTTTATTTGGTTGAGCGATCCCATTAGCTGTGAAAAATGCTAAATCACTGTGAAAAATTATAAATCCTGCAGAATGTACATGAAAATATTTTGTGATTAGAAATAAGCATGGATCACATCCAACCATGAAAATAAAGATAATTTAAAAAAAAAAAAAAAAAGCCTCATCCATTAAGGATTGTAGTATGAGCTCCTGCGAATTTACCAGATCTTTTCTGTGGACTGATGTGAACAGGAACCAAAACAAGTACAAAACAATGTTGTTGGTCATGGCTATACAGAAATGTGACACCATTTTGTCAAAAAAAAAAAAAAACTCTAAACACAAACACACTGCTGGAACAAAAGCTGGATGGAAACTAGAGATGCTCTTTGGTCCTGTCTCAGCTGCACACCCACATGGATTTCTGTAGTGACTTCTCATTCATGGACTTATCCACATAAAGTGCAAAGATTTTGTATGTATTATGATATTTAAAAAAAAAAAAAAAAAAAATAGAGAACTGTGTCCACATTGGAAAGATTCTAAATTGCTGCCAGAACAATGTTTATTTTAAAAATGTTCCCATTGATATCAATTATTTCATTGTCACTTCATCACATATCTGTGATGACACGACACATGGTGTTTCTATTACAACCCTAAAGTTGATCATTTTCCAATAACAGAAAGTGTTTTACTCTTATACCAAAGCAATTTTTTAACAACTACAATTTTTAAAAGACATGTATTAATGAACAACTTAGTATAACACAACATTTGTGAAGATAGACCAAAATCCTAGGATTAATACACAAAGTAAGTTTAGCATACTATGCAAATTATCAAAAATTTGAGTGGGTGGAACCAAATGGTCCCAAAGGCAATTTTTATAGTTTGAGCAAACAAAATTATCTTAAAATAATGTTCACTGTACACCTTATTTTCCAAGAGATATGCTTGTGTTTGTGTGCACAAACATGAATAGTACCCCCAGTGGCCAATTTCAGTGAGATTGCATCAGATAGTAGTGGGGTCAGACCAGAAACTACCATTCATATTTCATGACCATAGCCCAGTGTTATCCCTGTCAAATGTCTGCTGAAATCTGATTGGCCGACTGCAGCCATGTTTTTTAAGTAATCAGGTCATCATGACAAAAAACCCCCAAACACTTACAGATTAGCACATAGATGCTGCGTACCAAATTTCAGCTCAATTGGACTTGAGAGGGACCTGAAACCTGAAAAACAGTTATCTGAGCTTAGATCCACCCTTAAGTTTGACCACACCCCAAACTTTGCATGTGACCTCAATTTGCCCTGTACTGTATATGTTTTTTCAAGTTTTGCATGAATCCATACAAGTAATCATTAGTTATAGCTGTTTGAGTAAATTAGGCTTCAACTCCTTAAACTGGATTAACATTTGGTGGTCATATTGTTTACAAATCTCAATATGATCAATTTGCATTACATTTTCATTTATTCATTTAGTGGACAAATTTATCCAGAGCAACCATACAAATTTTTAATTGAGTGCTAGAGCAAAGTGCACTAGTAGAGTAGAGTTATAAGAGCCAGTGTAAGTGCCGCCTTTTTTCCGGGGGGGGTGGACAAGTTAGGGGTTACTTAAGTGTTCATGGAAGAGGTGGGTCTTTAGCCGTTTTCTGAAGATAGTGATGGATTATGCTGTCAGATTGAGATTGAAAGTTCATTCCACCACTAAGGGACTGTCAGTTTGAACGTTCTGCAAAGTGACCTCATGCCTCGCTGAGTCAGCACCACCAGACATCGGGTCGGTAACTGATCGCAGGTTACGTGATGAAACATAAACCTCAGGGAGAGTGTTGAGGTAGAAGGGTGCTGTTCCAGACAAGATTTTGTATATGAGCATCAAGGCCTTGAATTTGATGTGGGTGGCTACAGGAAGCCAATGGAGGGAGATGAAGAGGGGAGAGGTGTGTGACATGGGTCTTTTGGGCTGGTTTTCAAACTGTGGTATAAAGTCTTTTTTGTCTGTTTTTTTTGTTTTTTGTTTTTTTGCACATGCATTAGGTTCTCCCAGAACAACAGACTTTCATCTAATATATCTAATCTGCCCTAATTGGGCTTTAATAAGCCTCTAATGAAGGAACAAGGACATAAACACTTGTAAGTGTCCAAAACAAACTCAGTTAGCAGTCCTGACCTAACACTGCTATCCCTGATGATCTTTCCTGTCCTAACTGAGATTTCTCTGGCTTTTCTCCAGGTCAGCTCAGACTTCAGGAAATCCATATAGTGAGGAATAGGAATGGTTTACACTCTGTCTGGATCAGCTTTGCTCCTCAAGGACAAGTGGTGAACGGGGTGATATTTTAAAGAGAAGAGAGCTGTCTTGCACACCACATGTAACATGAGATGTTGCAGAGCTCCCATTAGTGTATCTCCAGCAGCAGTCATGATGGAGTCATTAGCATAATTGCACATTGAATCGAAAAATGTCTAATTGCACAAAATATAAATGTGTAAGCATTTAAAATGTGTAAACATTTTATCGGTTTCAAAATGTGAAAAATGGCAGTAGAGGTTTTTGTTGCTATGCGATATCCATTTTCAAAGCAACACACTAATTAGTAATTAATCATTTTGGCACTGTTCCACATACTCTTAAGCACTGTTTTCTGGAAGGCAGGCATGAAACACAGGCCAAATGAGTGGACTGAAATTTGCTATTCAGGGTGGATGGAAGTGCTTGTGTCCAATCGGCAGAGTATTATAATTAACAGGCAATGATATCTTAGAAGCAAATGACTCCTGGCACATGCACTAGTGAGGTTTCCATAGACTATCATTATGTCTGTTAGTGTACTCTTTAGTGTGCATGTGTGTGTGCGCATGTGTTTGTGTGTATCTTTGTGGAAAACAAATTTCCCAACAAGGATAGGAAGAGAGTTGTGACCTTGTGGGGACATTTAGCTACTATAACATTTAGGAAAACTTTGTAGTGTTTAGAACCAAAACATTTCTTTTATTCACTTAGCAGACGCTTTTATTGAAAGCGACTTACAAATGAGAAAAGATACAAATTTCCCATTTCCCATTCGTCTCAGAGGTTACGTTTTTGTTTAGATCTACAGTGCCCTCCTCTTATATTGGCACCCTTGATAAATATGAGCAAAGACGGCTGTGAAAAATTTTCTTTATTGTTTAACCTTTTGATCTTTTGTTTTTAGAAAAAATCACAAAAATACTCTGCTCTCATTAATAAACAATTAATAAACAACACAGGTTTATCTTTGAAATTAATATATATATATATATATATATATATATATATATATATATATATATATATATATATATATATATATATATATATGTGTATCTTTGTTAAATATATGTATGCCACAATTATTGGCACCCCTATGGATTCATATGGGAAAAATATATTTGAAGTATATTCCCATTTGTCACGTTTCGTGACACAACGGAGATAAGGTAGGATGCAATCGCAGGTTGAATAACAGTTTTATTGAGAGACACACAGGCAGGTAAATCCAGAACGTGCTACAAAAACGTAATCCAGTAACATGCAAGGTTCAGGTGATCGGCAAACAGGCATAAACGAGGCAAGGCAGGAATCAACGTCATGGTCTCGGGATACAGGGTCGATACACCAAACATGAAACATAAACAGCAGCGAGGGACTGGTAGCGGAGAAACCAGCGTGAACTTAACAAACGAAACTACACATGACATGAACTATGAACTAAGTCTTAGTCTTAGTCTTAGTCTTAGTCTAAGACTATGAAACGAAACATGAAACTACGTCTATAACTGTGGTTATCTATCGTAAGGACTCTAAACTAATCGACTATCTAACTCATTCCGCGTTGTGTGCTGGGAGGCGCGCCATATATATGCGGAGATAATCAGCCTCGTAATGGCTGACGGCTGAGGACGATTCAGACACACGTGAGACTACAACCAATGACAGAACGGGGAGGAGACATGACAGAAATGTCACGATTGTCCACAAGGGAAAAGCAGGTGCTCGCGCACCTGCTCGTGCATGCGCGCTCACATGCTCCACAGCGCGCTGCTTAAAGGGGAACTCGTGACACCACTGATATTTTATATTTTTTTAGTACACCTGGGTGACTAGGAACAGGAAATTGGTCAACCGTGGCTTCCTGTTTCACAGGGGTATAAATATGAGGTAACACATAGGCCAAATTCCCTTAATCATTAGTCTAGTACAGTATATTGCCATATATACACCGTATTGCTGTATGAATAAAATAGTGTAAAAATAGTTTTGTTAATTTGGTGTGCTCTCTTGCAAAGAAAATGTGCTCACAGTTTGAAATATAAAGTGACCAAGCACTCATCTTCCATGCTTATAGCACACTTTAATTTAATTAATAATCTGCCCCATAGATAAAAATCGAGATAAGCAACGTCACTGATTAAGATAACAGCTAATCTAATGTCCTGTGAAAAAAGGTTTTGTGGACTGTAAAGTGACCAAACTCCAACCCACAATTCTCATGCAGTGTCCTGAGTAGTCCTTCTGAATCGCAATGTACACAATTCTGGTACAAAATTACTCCTCAATACGCATAACACGTCACTAAACTCTGAACACGGCCCGGTATGATGAAACCCAAAGCCATGGCAGAAGAAGCACTTGTCAAAACAGATGCTATAAATGGCTTACACTTACACTGTAATCATTTTTTTTTTTTTAAATTTACAACCACTGGCTTTAGGAAAGGAAACATAGTAATAGTTTTTCCTATAGCGCTATAGCTCTACAGATGAATGTTATTGTTGTATTGTTGTAATATTTATTGTAGGAGTATACCTGATAGGGACTCTCTTATTTAAACTGAATATAACCTGTCCAACGTGGTTGACTATTATGTGGTCTTAAAACTGTCTCTCTCTTTTTGGTTCTAGGTTCCATTGCACGATGCTCCTATATCAAATACCACTACTCCTCAGCAACGATACCCAAGAATCTGTCCTACAACATCACCAAGACCATCCGACAGGATGAGTGGCACTCCTTGCGTGAGTATTCATAAATTTTACAGTCGAGAGTAATATGTAATTCTAAAGACTGAAAATGTTCCAGAGAAACCTTGGAGGAAAAGCAATGAATGGTTTTTATGATTATGACTAGCTAGAAAGCTATACCATTTATAGCTTTTCATGGTTTGCTGAAACCCAAAACGATCACTCTGGCTGATTACACATCCTAAATATTTAAACCCTGTACAAATCCTTGTACAAATTGTTTTGTTCTTCAATGAAGGCTATTGTATTAGGTGAAACAGGGCTAAAAAAACAAACAAAAAAAACAAACAAAAAAGAACTGAAACTAGTGTACAACCACTAATTCTCAGTTTATCCATTAAATGATGTCATCTCTGCCCTGCTCATGGAAGTACTTAATACTTAACATCCAAAAAAATAGGTAAGGAGCTGAGAGAACCACTATCTAGTTGAATATAGTCTGGTAGTGAGTTCCCAGTAGATCCAACCCAATCAAGAAACAGCCATTTGTTGTTCCTTCTAAATAGGACACAAGTCTCAAGTCCCAAATATGCCTTACTAACCCATTTTCTTTTCCCTCAGCAAAAGTCCAAACAGCTATTAAAAGTTTCAGTGGATTAAAACTGCAACAAAGCCTCTTTTAAGTCTCATAAATCATCTCCATAATTGCAAATGGACATCAGCAATTAAATGACAGCTATAGATAGGAAGGATTTATGCTATCTCTAAAGATACACACTATAAAGTATATATATATATATATATATATGTGTGTATACACACACACACACACACACACACACACACACACATACATACATACATTCTTACATACATACTTACATACATACACACACATGCGCACACTGGAAAGTGCAGATATATTAAAGTAGTCTCAGATATTATTTCTCAGAGACTTATGAATACCGCCTACTTAACCTGCTTGTTCTGCTTGTCCATTAAATTGCTATTTTAATAATCCATTTTCTTTAGACAAGCTCATAAATGAATCAAAATGTACATGAAAAGGCACAAAAAGTCAACTGAGTGTCTGCATTACAATTTTGTGGCCTTGACTTAGTATCTAGTGTTTCCTATATATTTTAGTAAATAAACATATATAAAATTTCAAAATGTGTCACCTAATCAGAGTTGAGCTTACAGACTTGTCCGACTACAGCATCGAAGAATGGAAAAATTTGTAATAATATCAATTCATCAACAATGCAATACAGCTAGCTTAATAATCAACATAGAAAGAACAGGACCCGGGTTCTCCTATGAATAAAATATTGCTATACTGCTTAGCAGTCAGGAGTTGTAGCCCCACGTTGGGTCATAATTTAAAAGAGTAAAAGTAGATTTAAGTCTTCTTGGAGAAGCCAGTCCACTGGTATGTCAGAGATCTTCCTATAGAGTAAGCATGTGGTTGGGAGCAACCTGGTGGCAGGACTAACGGAGACAGTGGACAGGACAGGATAACACATGCCCTCAAACTGTCAGACAATTACTACACTCCAGTGAGCCACGAAGATCAGCCTCCATCCAGCGACAGGACAGACAACACTCCTTTAACCTCAGAGCATTTAGCAACTCTTTCTCTAACTATCTTAAAGCTGGTTTATGCTTTCTGTATTGTGTGTTGAGTGAATGAGGCATATCATCTCAATATCATAAAACATTTTATACTCACTTCACTATTTTTCGAGTGGTATGGCTGTAAATGCACTGAGAAATTATACTTAAGTGAAAGAATAGATAATGTGTTTAAAAAATTACTAATTAAGGAAGTGAAGGTATTCAGCCAAACGTGTACTTAGGTAAAAGTAAAAAAAATTTTAAAAAAAATTAATACTCAATTATTAAAAGCAAAATGTTTTTATCTGTTAGAAGATTATTTTTGTTTTAAAGGAGCGATGCTCTTTTGTCTCAAAACATCCTTTAATCTCTGTAAGTTTGCTGATCATATGTATGATTAACACCACGAAGTCTGCTAATGAATTAATAAGAAGTAAAATATCATGTACATAACCAATATTTGCCATTAGGCTAAAATTTGCAAGTCTAACCGAATATTAGCAAAGGAAACAGGCTAGCTTAGTAAAATATAGCCAGTTAATGTCAGCAAATTAGCAGAACTTACCTTAATATGCTTTTTATATTAAATGGAGTTTCTGCCTTCTAGGGAGGCAATTTTTTATAAAGTCTTTGCTTACACCATCAGATTTTATCATTATTACCCAAGTAGAGCCAGGGGCGCTTACCCTCAAGTTCAACACTGCAGTCTGATAGCCATGGAGTTAACAACACTGTGTAGCATGAGAAGGACATCACAGTTGGCGAGTTGGCATGGTTTTCTCATCTCATTCTCATTTTTTTGCTTGGCAGAGTCTGATTGAATAAGTGTATCATGTTCAGGGCCGTTCCATACGGTATAGATTTTTTTTCCACCTCAGCACTTGTGAGTAGGGAATAAGGGCAAAAAGATCTCCCCTCAGATCAAAGCTGTACCAAGACAAAACAGCCAAGTGCAATTCTGCTACTATTTTCTTGGTAAGAAATGAATGCTCCAGTGCCAGAGTGAATAAAGCAGCAGAACAGGGGTTGTGAAATTCAAAATTGGTATTTTAAATCCACGTTGATCCAGAACTGTGGTAATGTCAAACCACTGGTCTGTCCCATTTCTTATAACCCAGTTTTGTGGATGTGCACTATTTATTTCACCCAACTTCAATATAAATAGGCCACCTCACCCAACTACTAATTAAATCCAACTGATTCAATTCATATCCATAATAAATAAAAACACAATGCGGTTGTGAATACTAAACATGAATGAACAGAAGCTGATGTATTATTAGCAGGGTTGGGAGGGTTACTTTAAAAATTTATTTCGTGACAATGTTACAAATGACTTCATGAAAAATTTAATCAGTAACGTAATCAAGTATCACAATATGAAAGTAATGTAATCGGATTACTTTTGCATTACTTCAAGGCCATATATGTAAATAAAATCAAGAGAAAAGCAATATGATCTAAAATACTTTTATTAGAGCTTATTTTAGCACTTAAAACATGTTCAATGTTTGTATTTGTTTTAAGAAAAAAAAGAAAGAAAGAAAGAAAGAAAAGATCGCTGTGGGTAACATCAGAAAAGCTAGGGTGACCATATTCTGGTTTACCAATAACAGGACACTTTTATTTGTATTTGTTATTTATTTATTTATTTATTTATTTATTGGGGGGGGGGGTCTTAGCGTTCAAAATAGTGTTAGTATGAATGCAGACTTTAATACACTGAAAAACACACACTATTAGCATCACATAAAGCATCACATAAATATATATCGATAAAACTGGTTTCACTGTACCGACATTTAACATTTTTTCCTACATTTTTTTGAATGTCCATGGAATAAAATAAAATATCAGATGCCACGAGTGTACCTTCAGCTATCATGGACACACTTGAATGACCATGTAATACAAAGAAATGCGATAACATGAAATGAAAAATTACCTTATATGGCCATGGGCATTGTTTTGACTCAGGACAGCTTCATTTGTTGCTATTGTCAAGCAACTGTTTGATGCCGTACACAACAGCGCTTCACCTTCATGCGTTCGCTGAAATGAGGCTAATGGTTGAGAGGCAGTAATTTGGCCAATAGTTGCTGCAAGCCTTTTTATAATCAACCAATAGGTGTGCGAGAATTACAGAGAGGGATTAAAGCAATGCAAATATGCGCACACATAATGCAGTATTAGACCATAAGCACATCATAATGAAGCTAAAACCATATCCCAGACATTTTCTCAAATTTAGATCCTTTTTTTAAGGTCCGAAAAAGAGGACCTGTCCGGAAAAAAAAGACGTATGGTCACCCTAACAAAAGCATTTCAGAGAACAATTTGTGTTAATCCTGGACCAGGAGGTTGCTCATGTGAGTCACGACTGACAAGAGAGAACCAGAACTATAATCAAGCAGTTGTCTATATTGTGTTATGTCAAAAGATTAAATGAAGAAAATCGTAATCCTCATAGTATTACCATTTTTTACAAAATGTAATCTGATTACTTTGTTTTTTTTTTGACGTAATTGTAACTGTAACTGATATCAGTTTTTGTATCCTGATTACGTAACTGCGGTTACATGTATTCCATTACTCCCAAGCCTGTTTATTAGTTTTCATACATATAATTAACCAACCCCAAACATGCAAGTTGTCAGCCAGTTATTTCTACAACTAAAATTTTGATGTAAAATCTATCATTAAAATCTAATCATATGGCATTAAAATACATTTAAACAGCACACATTAATTTGGGAATTAGAGAAGTTAATTAGAGATCACCAAACCTCTTAGATCATTTTACGCTCTCTTTTGATCATTTCTTATGAATCAGAATATTCTGAACAGTGTTTTTATTTTTTTATTTTTTTATTATAATTTTTTTTTTTACATAACTTGAATATGGCCATAATTAAGCCATATTAAGAACTGGTGACTTAAGTCCAAAAGTTACATGTGGACAAGTTACGGAAAGTTACAGGTATTCGAAGTCAGGGTACGGAAGTGGCTTAAGCCAATTTCGTTTATGCCCTATTCAGATTATGCATGTTACTTATGTGTAGTTGAATTAGTTGAATAGTATGTATCTTGAATTTTTCCTGATTCATTTGGTTGTATTTCTCTGTAAATTGTCAGACAGGATGTTACTGTAAACTTCTGAATCCATTCTGTTGCTACCATCATGAGTTCCATCATCAATAAAGATTAGTGAACCTGTTCCAGAAGCAGCCATGCAAGCCCAATCCACTACCTCCACCATGTTTCACAGATGAGCTTGTATGTTTTGGATCATGAACAGCTCCTTTCTTTCTCCACACTTTGGCCTTTCCATCACTTTGGTAGAGGTTAATCTTGGTTCTAGAACTTTTGTGGCACATGTCTGTATTTCTTTGTGAATTCCAATCTGGCTTTCTGATTCTTATTGCTGATGAGTGGTTTGCATCTTGTGGTAAGTCCTCTATATTTCTGCTCTTCTTCACACTGTGGATTGGTACACCTTCACTCCTGCCCTGTGGAGGTTGTTGGTGGTCACTAACTGCTGTTTTGGGTTTTTCACGCAATGTATCACACAATGATTCTGTCATCAGCTGCTGTTGTTTTCCTTGGCCGACCCATTTTGTGTCTGTTGCTCAGTACACAAGTGGTTTATTTCTATTTCAGGACATTCCAAATTGTTTTATTGGCAATGCCCAATCTTTATCCAATGCCTCTGTATGATTTTCCCTCTTTTCTCAGCTTCAAACTGGCTTGCTTTTCTCCCATAGACAGCTTTCTGATTTTCATGTTGGCTTATCTTTTTTAACAACAAATGCAGTCCTTACAGGTGAAACTGAAAGCTAAAACAAGGAGTAGATATTCAGAGCTATTTATTGTTTAAACAATCACACACCTAGGTAACAAGAAACACCTGTCAGTCACATAGTTTTGCTTGGCTACAAGTCTGATACAAAATGTGCTATGTTCTATGTCGTTTAACACATCTACATATAAAGTACCAGGAAATAAAAGCTAAAATTCTAAAAACTCTTCTCATATTCATCTTTGATCTCAAAATCAAATGTCCTCAGTCTACAGCAAAAACAACTGAATTGACCTTGCCATTCCAATAGTTTCAGAGCGGACTGTATGAATTTATGAACAAAAATACATACAGTCAAAGAATTGCAGTACAAAGAATTGGCCAGAGCAAGGGCATTATGCCGGGTGAAAATTGGTGGAGTAAATGCAGCAACCATGCCAGATGAAATTGGAAAGGCTGTGTTTCCAAAATTAGTACATTAAAAAACCACTTGTGCAAGAACTCATTGTGTCTGGACATAAGACATTGACTGTACTGTGAAATATAAAACAATAGAGATTTTCAGTTCCAACCAACATTTTAGTTTTGGAAACTTCTTACAATCTGCCTAAAATTAATTGGAAGGGAAGACCCACAGGGACCTCAGCCTGATCTCAGCTGAGTAAGTGAACTGAATTAATGTTAGATAATTTAGGTTTGTATGTATTAAAATACTATGTGTCTGATTTATAATTTCTTTTTTTTCTGAATTTATTTCTCACTATACACAGCAAAATCACCAGTGTTGATTTAACATCCACAGTGTTGAATTTACACCCTACAGTGTTTATATAAGTCCATTGGACTCAAATAAGCACGCTTGGTGTTAATTCAACACTAGGGATTTTACTGTGTACTGTAACTATAGCATGACCATAGACTTTTTTTCATCTCTGATGAGCACAGTTGGCTACAACAGTCCAACCTGATCTCATGGGAAATCCTTGAATTTGATCAAACAGATGCAATGTTGGATTATGTTCAATTTCAAATGTAGAGGTGAGAAAGGGTACAAAAGCTAATCCCATCCCTAACCCTATCCTTAAGCTTTTCATGCACTTTCAGTCATGCAAATGCATTCAAATGTCGGTGTCTTTTTAGGGACTTGAGTTATTTGAGTGCAATTGGTGCAGTTGCATTTTTTGCCCAAATGTGGAACCTCATCATTTAGCAGTCTAAGGCAGAAAATACAGCTTGATTTAATTTACAGTTTACAGTTATTTAATAATATGTGTGTATGTCCCTGTTCAGAAAAAGTGTATTTTCTCACCCATCTTAGCACAGACTACCACTGGAAATCTTGAACTCACTGATTCATCTGATCCTCTGTATGTGAGAGGAATGACTCTTGGTCATGACTCATACACTGATTCACTGAATGCAAGAGGATTTGATCTCGATATGCTAATTTAAATGACAAGAATTCACTGATTCAATGGGTGTGGATCAGGCTTGGCACATACTTGTAATAGATTTAACAAAAAAAAATGCAGTTTTATATATATCAGACATGAGTAGAGTTACTGCTGACACAGATAACAACTATTATACTATTATTATTATACTGTTATTTCATCACTGGTTCCTATCACAAAACTTAAGTCTGAGAGAGTGATAATATTGTCCTATCATCTAGAATGTGCATACTTTGACCCTCAGAATGGAAGGTCCGTCTCAGAGTAAAGCTAGCATCAAGCTGAGATGTTTAATGTCCTTATTACCAGCAACGCTGACATGCCGTTCTTCATCCAAACAGACGATACTGCCATGATGGATGAGCTGTCATGTGACGGCAGAACCTGAATGGAAAAAATAAAGACCAAATAAACAAAAGCAACCACTTTTTTTTGGAGAGTGACACACTGCTGAGTGCAAAATCAATGGCCCAGAGGGTTAGAGGTTCAAAAAGCCTTGGTAAAAAAGATAGAAGGGTGAGAATCTCTCTAAGTTAGAAATCAAGGAGGAAGAGAAGAGAGAGAAAAAGTGACAGAGAGAGAGCTCATGACTGACAGAGCAGTATTAGAGCATATACAATAGTTTTACAAAAAGGCGCACAGAACCCTTGGCCAGAATACGTGGCATTGTCTTACACAGTGTCTGGTCACTTCTGAACTGTTGTTGTTCTTATTTGGATGACAGGCTAAAACTTTCATGAAGAGCATGAAATTGCTCAATGGCTTATTTGAACTATTCCCACAATACATTTCTACAGATTCTGGAGTGGCATCAGCCAAACTTCAAAACCTGCAACATGTACACAGAACTCATTTGTAGCTGTCTGTCAAACTACTAGAAGCAGGTTTGGTGCTGATAAACTCGCATTTAAAACCTTTCTTTTTATTACAGCCAAATATAAAACTAAAAAGTTATTATACACTCTATCTTTATGCATGCACATGCTTACATCTTTTGGTTGCACAGAGCTAGTGTACAGTAAATTCATTAGAACCCAATTAATGCTGGGGATTTTTTTTTTCTGTTTCTCTAGGTCTCTGAGGGAAGAGGCCTAAATACTGCTGCTTAAGGAATTTACAGAATCAAAGGAAATGCACAAAATGAGCTGTCAATAATATGACACGGAATAACTAGGCATAATGTTAAAATTGCCAATCTACACTAATTATTCCTCTGAAGGTTTAAGGTCCTCACATCTCAGCATCCTGATCAAAAGAACAGTACAATGTCAGTTGTCAACTTGAATACTGGTCAATTAGGATTGATAGATTTGAGCATTTTGAATGGATTTACCGTTCTAAAGCCTAAAATCCCATTTTGCAGTATATGCCAGAGACAACTGATGGAGGTCATTACCACATTAATGTAGGATTCTCACATCATACTCCAGAAACAAGAGTGAGAATATTTGCACAAGTGCCCAGTCTCTTAAAATGTGTGCCATTTTCCTACTTGAATCCATATTGGAGTCCAATTCTGGGCTCATTTGGGGGAGACCATATTTGCAGGTTTGCGTTCATATAGAATTCCTTCCCAAACATGGATTTATTACACAATTAGATAGTCATTAGTTTTGCTGCTTTTTTAAATTTTCCTTTAGTGTTAACATTCAAGTATTGAAGAACAGCGCTTTTTGGATGCAGGAATTCATGCATTCGAAGAGTCATTTTCATATACTGTAAAATGTTCTCAATGCAAGCAACTGCACCACAAAGGTGAGCTAATTAACTAATTACTGCCTTAGATTCTACAGAAAAAGATTTTATACTATTAGCAAGTTTCCTGCTACTGTGTGCCCCAGTGTGGGTTATACAAAATTTATCTACAGCTCTTAAATTAGGTGCCAAGTTAAATGAATGCACCCACAGAAAAGCAAGAAGGACCAGTTATTTTAGTTATTTAATGACTTTCACCTACTAATAAGATTTACAGATGTGAGCAGAACTAAAGTCACATAGCTATGGCTATAACTGATATGGGGGTTAGAGGAATGGGCCATGCAGGCCTAAACAAAACACACAGCAGTACAGTAAAAATGAAAATATAAACTGTCTACAGATGGATCTTCAGAAGCATTTTTTGTGGCTTGTTTAGTAGTGGTATATGAAGGCAACTGGATTCACTAAGTGTGTAACAATTTCAGTAAGTGGTATCTGTGAAAACTAGACATCTGTGTACATCATACCCGAGCAATCTGAGTAGAGGAATTCGCTTTTTAATTCTAAAGGTTGAGTTTTGAGAGCTTATTATATTTAAGGGCTGATACAGCAAACATTTAAGATGTCTATGTAAGAGATTATATGAGCTAGAAATAAAATCCCAGGTATATGACTGAGCCAAACAGGATTATTTTCTGTTTCCTGCATTGTTTATCTACTGCCTCATACAAATGAGTAAATTCTTCATGACCAGTCAGTGAAAAAGAAAAGTTTTGCTTTCCCAGTGTCTTAACATACAGTGCTGTGAAAAAGTATTTCTTCTGTTTTATATATATCATACTAAATAGTTTAGACCTTTAAACAAACACAAAACAAAGCCAACATGAGTAAACACACAATAAAGTTTTTATTTATTTATTTATTTTATTGAAGCAAAATAAAAAATTTATCCAACACCTATCACCCATGTGAAAAACTAATTGCCCCCTTAAACTTAAAATCAGGTTGTGCCACCTTCAGCAGCAACAACTGCAACCAAACACTTCCGATAACTGGAGATCAGTTTTTCACAGCACTGTGGTGGAATTTTGGCCCACTCTTTACTGAACTGCTTTAGTTCAGTCACACTGGAAGGTTTTCGAGCATGAACTGCCTGTTTACGGTCCTTTCACAGCATCTCAAATGATTCAAGTCAAGACTTTGACTAAGCCACTCCAAAACTTTTTTAAATTTGCTTTTTTTGAGCCATTAAGAGGTGTACTTACTCCTGTGCTTTGGATCATTGTCTTGCTGCATAATCCAGTTACGCTCGAGTTTCAACTTACTGACTGAAGACCGGATATTCACCTTTAGGATTTTCTGGAATAGAGCAGAATTCATGTTTCCCTCAATTACTGCAAGTTGCCCAGGCCCTGAAGCATCCCCACACCATCACATTTCCACCACCATGCTTGACTATAGGTATTATACTCTTTTTTGGAATCCTGTGTTTGGTTTTTGCCAGATGTAACAGGACCCCTGTCTTCCAAACAGTTCCTCTTTCAACTCATCAATCCACAGAACATTCTCCCAAAAGGTTTGAGGATCATCAAAGTGTTTTGGCGAAATTCAGATGAGCCTCAATGTTTTTCTGGGTTAGCAGTGGTTTTCACCTCACCACTCTTCCATGGATGCCATTTTTGCCCAGTGTCTTTCTGATAGTGAAGTCATGAACAGTGACCTTTATTGATGCAAGAGAGGCCTGTAGTTCCTTCGATGTTGTGCTTGGGTTTTTTTGTGACTTGCTGGATGAGTTGTTTCTGTGCTCTTGGAGGAACTTTCGAAGGTTTGATACTGTGCCTAGTTTATCCAGTTGGAGATAAAGGTTCTCACTGTGGTTCTTTGGAGTCCCAGAGTCTTTGAGATAGCTTTGCAACCCTTCCCAGATATATATCAGTCACCTTCTTCCTCATCATTTCTGGAATTTCTTTCAACTTTGGCATAGTGTGTTACTGGGTAAGACCTTTTAACCAGCTTCATGCTGTTGAAAAAGTTCTATTTTCACTACTGCAGAGTGTGATATCACAAATAAATTATGTGTAAATTCAATGCTGAAAATTGTAAAAAGTTCAACCCCTATCCAATATTATTCGCATTGATTACTGATCTGGAAAGTTTATAGAATTCAATGACTGACAAATGTATAAACTTTTTATGTGTCATTGAGCAGTGATCTATAAATTTAGGATTATCACCAGCACAGTAGGTAGCATTGCTGCCTTATAGATCCAGGGTCCAGGAATCTATCATGTGCTCTAATCACTGTCTATGCAGAGTTTTGCATGTTTTCCCTATGCCCATTTGTGTTTCCTCCAAGTACCCCAGGGTGTGTACCTGCCTATGCTGGGAACACTGGGTGAGAGGTGGGAATATACTCTGAATGAGATGCCAGTTCATCTAAGGTATCTTACACATTTATATGTACACAGATATTTGTACTTATTCACACCAGGGACAAGTTAGTTAAAGTCGCTGATCTACCCACCAGCATGATTTTGGGAATTGTGAAATAGCTGGAGAATCTGTGTATAGAAACTCTATACACAGTAACCTAGTCTCAGGATGGAACCAGGGACCCTGGAGCTGTGAAGCAGTAATGTTACCCAGATGCCAAAAATTCTTAACTTGGCATGAAAATTATTTAATTTTCATTTTAGTGAACCATTCTTGGAATTGGTGATTCAGTGATATACCCATCATAGACAGATGGTCTGAGGACCATTGTCACAGAACCAGTCATTTCTGAAACTTTGTTTTATGACTATAAACCGTCTCCCAGGAAGGAGTTAAAGCCATCACCAGTAGCACACCAGGGATTACATTAAGGGACTACTAATCACACTTAGGGATGAACACACATAAGGCCAAACTGATGCTTAGTCATTAAAATGTAGGTGCAGTATGACCCCACCTGATGTCCAGCATAAGTAAGGAATAATGGCACATGCTGTTATAGGAACAATTTGACAATAAGTTGGTGTGATGCCAAGACCACCCCACAGATTCTTATATTTATTTCCTTTAACAGCACATTCCAAAGTCTTTTATTCCACTTCTACCACAAAAATTGGCCAACAATTACATTTTTGTATTTAACAAAGAATAACATGTCATACTTTATCAGTTCATGGTTACAGTTTGAGACGAGTTAGTTCCTGTTATAATAGCTTATGTTAAAGCAGCTATAAACAATTGTTCCCTAATCATCCTCTCTCCTTTTTTCTCTCTTGAAGTTAATAAGACCAAAAAAAAAAAAAACACACACACAGCTGCTTGTCAAGTCTGCTTGTCAAGACAAACCAGAAAAAGTGTCAAATCTTCTGTCCTGAAGACCTTCTAGTGTCAGAAAACCTACTGACTTTTTGCAAAGCACTGACACTGGAGTCTCCTTCCGTAAATGTTAAATAAGCATCTCCATACCAAAAACTTCACCAGATGAATGCTCATATATTTTGTCTTTCCTATATAATAACACATTTTTCCATTTGTTTATTATTAAGCTTAGATTGCATCAAGCATCCACCAAGCGTCTAATATAAGCTTAAATTGTAAACCGATCTGCTGAATATAAGCTTATCACAGCACTTTTATTATTATACTGTTATACATCTGACACTTAACCACACTAGAACTGTGTGCTGGTCGGCACTGCACTCTCTCTTACTGTGCCCAATGTCCTGTTTTAGTAATTATTGTACGCTCTTGTGGGATTTGCACACATGCAGTTTATGTAGTCCTGTGTAGGTCTTATTTAGATCTGTGTAGTCTCATGAAGTTGTCTGTTGTTTTATGTAGCACCTGGAGGAATGTTGTTTCATTTCACTGTGTACCGTACCAGCAGTATATGCACGATGTATATGTCACAGTGTGTATGACAATAAAGCCACTTGACTTCAAGTCATTGTGAATCAACATTACTATAGAAGTAACACATTCATTCAAAACTGTGATTTGCTTTGCAGCCAGAAGCTTCTGACCAATCAGATTTGACAGACTACACTGTGGTATAAACTTGAGAGTGCACTTGTATCTTCCACAAAAAGCCACAGACACTTCCATTGCTGTTGTCTTCATGCGCTATTACTAGTGAATTACTCAGCACTGTAATTGAGTACGCCCATCTGTAATGACAACATTCCAGGCTGTAATTTAGTCTCTTTACCCCAGATTGTGATACTCAGAGGAAATAGCATGTTGAGAGTAATTAACTGTCACTGGTATAATCAGCTACTGTTAAGGTACGATAAAGCAATTTATTCAACACTGAAGCAGATCTTGATATTATAGTAGTAGTATCACACTGTATCTAAAATATCAGTGCGGAAGTGCAAATTCATCCTCCCTAAAACTATTCATTTGTCCTGTGCCACATTTCAGCTGAAGCTCCCTGCATCGACTTGATTTCATTTCCCTTAGACAAGCCTTTTCCACAAGCGTTTTGCATTAGTAAGTAATGAAAATAGAAAGTGGTCTCAAAAGATATCTGTGCCTAACATCATTTCAGCTGCAGGAGAGAGGGTATGAGGCAATGGAGAGGTGATGAAAATGATTTGGTGTGATATTTCCAAGAAACAGCCACAAGATTGCCATGTTCTGTCTTCTGTGCGATATCCACAACCTTTCTGAAGGCTGAGTCATGACAATCAGGACGGGAATCTTGAGATATCCTGCCTCCAAGCTCTTTGACTATTGTTTCTCAAAAAAGATGAAGAAAAAGTTGATTATATGCATTAGCACACAGTCTGAGATCGACAAATGCCAGGGTTTCTAACTGGGTTTAGGTGGAGAGCCTTAAGCCATTAGTGAAAATGCTGTATTGATTGCCAGTATATGGCATTTCCTTTTGTAACTGAAGACTTGAGGCTTCTGTTATTATGCTGGAAGTCTAGTTATAGCACATGTGACTGTAAGGTGCAAAGATCCAAACAAAGTAAATATGTATATGCTTTAATGCCTGTGGATTTTTTTCTCAGTGCAATAAATAAGGAAATGAGAGGGTGGGTTGTTATAGGAAAATATACACAACTTAATTTGTTATTTTTTTTTGTATCACATCTCTTACACCACAAGCAATTTGCCAAGGATGATAAGTTTTTTATATTAATAAAAAATTACAATATTATTTTATCCATTTATAGTTTAACATTTTAAAAAATATTGTCAGTTACATTATAACAGCTGTAAAGAGTTCCCTCATCACTATCTAATAGGACAGGAGAAAAAAAATGCAGTTTGTCATGTTACCAAGAAACCACAATGCACAAAGTCCTCTGTCCTGAAGACAATCCTACATCAGAAAACTAACTCTGACTGTTACAAAGCGCTGACACTGGAGACTCCTTCCAAAAAGTGCTAAGTAAATGTCTCTTCAACAAGAAAACCATATCAACAATTACACACATGCTTTGTAATCCATGCAAGTAGAGTGCTCCATCACACAAGTGCCTGTTAAGCGGTCACTAAAATAGAAATTATACCGCATTAGAAATACCACATTGATGTAAACCTTGTATCTGGAAATACTGTCAGAGTTGCTGTTTAATTAACAGTTAATTAAAAATTAATCAACACCTTCTGACCAATAGGAATCAAAGTATTTAACAGAGCTGTGGTGTAACACTATCATTTATATTCCAGTTGCAATAGTTATCAGTTTGGTAAATCATCTATTGGCTGAAAGAAAATAAAGGGTAATATATAAAATGGATTTTCATCATTATGCAGCACAGAGTGCACAGATACTAATCACTTCAATTCAATTCCTAAACATTAGTTGCTGATTGTTCATCCATTTTCAGATGCTGCTTTTCTTCAACTATGGGATAATCATACTCATCTACACTTAATATACACAATGGTAGTTGAGGATAAAACCTTCAAACTGTAAATAGTCGAATGATACACAAATCTGAGAGTAATGTAGTACAAGTGCTCCACTGCTGAATTATTATTTATGAGTATTTGTTCTTATCATATACACATTTGAAGATATTTCTTAATCCACTTGAAGGAGAATTAGCATGCCTTTCATTTGACGCTTCCGTGGTAAGATAATGTGTGGCATATTATGTATAAAAGTAGAGAAATAAATCACTGATTTCCTTACTTAACTAAATATTGTGTATGTTTCTTGAAATACCAGGTCTAGTGTACTGTATGTTGCATGAAAATGTATGTTCAGTTTAAGTTAGTTTAAGTTGATTTACTTTTTAAATACTTGTAAAACGTTTGCTCATTTTGCTTTAATGTAACTCAAGTAATACTTTCGTAGGGTTTTTCCCCCCAACTTTCAAGTGAAGTCTATTCAAGTGAAGTCAAGACATCACAAATCATGCCTAATTATCATGAGGAAGAGAGAGGGGGGATTAACATCCAGACAAAGCTAATAGTCCTGAATCAATAAGTCTCATTACACACATACATGTGGGGTATTTCAGTTTAGTATAAGAACAGACTTTTCATGTCAAATTGTGAGTTCACATCTGAATTTAGTTTTCTTTTTGGTTTGTGCTGACCTCATGAATAACCTTGAAAGAGATATTTGCTTAAATCATTAGGCTTTTGATTATTTGCTCTGTTCTGGGATTACTGGTTAAGGCTAAATTCTATCAAACACATTTATGGTATAGGTTTATTTAAGAGCTCCAAGATGAACTTCTGTACAAATAATATATTTTGTTCAGATCAAGCATGGTTATGCCAAGGCTGTTTCTGAAGATGCTGTGTTTTTCATTTCTTGTGTTCTGATACAGCGTGTCACTGCGAGTGAACACACCAAGTTCAGAGGTGATAGCACTTCCAGACAGAGGAGCCTTTACGCCTCATTCCTTGTATTATCTCTTCTCTCCTGCCTCCTTTTCACAAACTTATACTAAGTATTTTCAATCAGCAGAGTTGAGCTGGTGAAACTTATCTGATGGTATGATTCTCCTGGTAAAAACCTTATCTGAAGATTCTTTAAGGACACAATAAAAATCAGTGTCTGAAGATCAATACCAGCCTCCTGGTTCCTGAGTCATTGTTGCTGAATTTCAAACAACTTGGGGAGAAAAGTTGGAAATAAAGTCACCTGATTATTTTTTTCAACCTGAAGTTCCTAGTGGTTCTCATCCCTTTTGTGCCCGGCTCATATATTTAAATATTGTGACGATATGGAGGTGGAGATGGATGCTAGTGCAGATTAAGATTTAATAATGATCAAAACAAAACCCCAAAAGACACTATGGTAACATAACAGGAGTAGAAAACAATGATGAAACAATAGATAAATGACAGGAAAGCATGTCATGACATCATTTAAAAAAATAATAAATGAATGAATCAAAGCAAGACCTTGAATGCTGTGCAAACAGTGACGTAAATAGTGTGCTCATTAACCTCAAACATGAATCAGGTGCAGATGGTCATGTGAGAGTGATGCAGTGGAGTGCACTGGCTGCTGGGAATTGTAGTCCCTAGTTCCTTCTAGCATATCCATGACATATACAGTATATAAAGTACTGCGCAAAAGTTTTAGGCATCCTATTTTTTTGTACAAACTTTGCTATAGATTTTTTATTTTATGACTTCTATATTATCAAATCAGTACAAAAACATTTTAGATTCCAAACATTAGTTTTCTAGCATAAAATTGCATGTTGCAGAAAAATGTTGTATGTCATTAAAGAAAGCAACATATTACGTAAGAGATGACACTTTTCAGGCAAAAACCCCCCACAATGTACACAATGAACAATGCTCTACAGCATTTCTTTGCATGTGTCTAAATATATACACAGTACAGTCATTGCAGTTTATTGTTCTGGCCACATCTGCAGTCCTCATGCCTCCCTGCAGCAGGTCTATGGCATGTTCACGCAGGTGATCGGGAACCCTAGGCATCTTTCTTCTGGTGTTTTTCTGTGTCAGTAGAAAGGTCTCTTTAGTGTCCTAAGTAAGTGTAACTGTGACCTTAATTACCTACCGCCTGTAAATTGTTAGTGTCTTAAGGACTGGTTAGGCTTTAGATCCTCCACAACCTTGACCAGGATAAAGCAGTTACTTACTGTATGTGCTTTTAAATGGACAATTAATACCAAGATAGTGATATTTTTAGTTTTCAGAGAATGACAATTTCAAACTATATCACCACTAGTTTATAACTTATGTTTTTGGAGTCCTTCATCATTTCTGAGTTGTATCATAAGGGCATGTTTTTGCAGCATGCCTTAAGCACTGGCCCGTTTTTATTCAGTCACCTCTCGAATGTGTGCTGACTCACCAACTCTGAACTCTGTTGCGCTCTAGTGTATATTCAGATTGATTTAAGTCAGGAAGTCACCATGAAGACCAGTGGTAGGAAGCATGACAGAAAAAAGCAAGGACACACTGCAAGCCAAGCTTTTTACATTGCTAGCTTAGATTGCCAAGGCAGGAGATTCTGGTCTACTGCTACATTACTTGAGAGTAATGAGCACCTCTTGTGAGTGAAACTTAATGTAGCTTAATGTAATGTTCTTTAAAAATGAACATACCCTCAAGTCCCTCATAAGAACGAATGTGAAGTGGTGTTAAGACATATCTGTGCACCTTGCGAAGTCGGTAGTAACATTGAGAGCTCATGTAAGTGGTGATTTGTAAATAAGGGATTTCACAGGAGCAAATATGTTTCTTATGGACGTTAAGGAGAAGTGCATAGCAGCAAGGGAGAGTGTTAATTGTGTGCCAGATTTTATCACCTTCATTCCCACAGCAGTGAGGACAGAGGCTTTGTCGCAATTGGCTGTCACATCCACAGAGACTCTTGTGGATTAGCTGAATTGCTCGACTGTGGCCCGTGGCTTTCTGAGTTCATTAAGCTCTTGAGTGGGGGCAGCTTAATGACGAACGTCCTAATGACTCATCCACTAATTTTTTCAGTGAAGAGTAAGTGCACTCCTCGAGCGCACATCTCTGCCCTACCTTAAAATTAAGCAACTCTAAGATCAGCAACCAATTACTAAAAATCAATGGATTGGACTTAAGATGCACTCGTAGAGCCAGGATAATTATTTATCCAATGGTAGGCTTTCCTCCAAATATACCTTTTACGAAGAATCTTTAATTGGGCTTTTAGAGACAATAGGTCACCATGAATAATATAGTAAGTCTATAAAATTCAGGCTCTGGGAATTTTTTCTTTGCAGATTGGAGCAAAAATCAGTCAATTTCTTTTAACCCATTAAACTTGTGGGATCTAACAGTGGGTCCATACTTGTATTCATTACTCTTTTAACTACACATCTTTCCAATTAGTTTCACCTCATTTACTGAATGATCTAGTAAAACATGGCGGGACGTTGCTGTCAACAACATGGTGGTATGATGTGTTACCACCACCATGTTGATTATTTTGCGATATTAGCACATCCCAAAGTGCTTCATTCCTCTTATACTACAATTTGTTATCGATTAAAATTACAGTACAATATGTCATACCTCTACATTTAATTGTGTGAAATGTTTGCAAAACAAGTTTGTTAGTGATATCATTTACATTATAGCACCTATAAATTGTTGTTCCCTCACTAGCCTCTCTTTTCATTTTTTTGTGTAGTTAATAAGACAAAAATATAGCTTGTCATGTTACCAAGTATCCGAAAAGCAAAAGCGCACTGTTGTAAAGAGCTTCCTGTGTCTGAAAATGTAAAGAAACAGATTTACCTCTGACTTTTACAAAGCATTGCTGTTGAAGACATCTTCCATAAAATGCCAAATAAACATTTCTTCACATAAAACTTCACCACTGTAACAACCGCAGTGTTTTAATCAGTTTATCTGGGGCTTTACTTGATGCAATTAATGCATTACTTAATGCAGCTGGAGCATCAGAATCATGGTGTAATATGTTTTAAGATTGAAAAATGTAATTCAAATAATAATCTGGGACTTTGTGCTGATTTGTTGTGGTGTAGACATGACCCATTCTTTATGGACACCATCAACAAACAATCAGCGAGACATTTCAGATTCATGTTTTCAGGGACATGGTTCTGTAGACATAATCAATGCCTGGCCCAGCCCAGAGACAGCTTTGCAGTCTTCATTATGTTGTTGGAACCGTATCAGAGCTATGCATAATCACTCACCATGTCCTACTTTGCCCTTGCAAGTGTTCCATACAGATTTTATGCTGAAGCTTTAGAAAATACATTGACAAGATATCATCTCAGCAAGATTGTCCTTGTTTAATGGAAGCATTAATTGTACAAATAAAATAAATAATATTGAGGGATTGAAAATGTTCTGGCAAAACATAACAGAAAGTGTTCATTTGCAAGAAGGTTGGATGCCTCACTGAATAAGCACAGTAGCACTGTGAGACATTTTGGAAATAATGGTTTTTGTTAATCCGCCGTATGCAGTGTGCTATATTTGTCCATATGGATAATCTCTTTTCAACAGCACTTAGGCTTTTTCCTTTACAAAAACATATTCTCTGTGTATTCCCTCATTCACTTAGACTGTCTTGGGTGGACAATGATGAACTCAGCTACAGCTCCACCTCAGGCTACATAATATGACAGTGACTTGCTTGTTCTAGCATCCAGTCAATACAAAGCCTTTTAGAGATCAGGGCCTTGGAAACTCCAGGTCATCTTCTTCTGTAAATGTGTCCTCTTTTATCCAGTTTAATTGCAAATCTCTACCCTAGAGCAACATTCCCTATACATAGCTAAATGCATATATTGGATATTAGTAAATACTATTAATAACTCATCTAGCTTGGCAGGGACTGAAAGCATACATGTAATCACATAGACGTAATGTTGAGGATAACTCTATTATAATTGATCTCTCGCCAGATGATCTGGAAACAGGCCACATGATCAGACAGATCCCACTTATCCCTGTCTGAAGCCATTGCAGTGATGATTTAATTTAGGCTGTAACGTGAATCTGATGATGTGTCTTCCTAGGTGTTTCCTAGGATTTAAAAGCACGGAAGGTCTCTATAGCCCTCTTTGGACTGGAATGATTTTACATGGGGAAGTGGGGTAGAGAAGTGTCTGCTCAGATGTTCTCTCCTAGGGACAGAAAGGGATAGACATTTTTGTTGTGTATTTGCGTGAGCATGTACGCTGCTGCTAAAAAACTGCCTGAATTGGAGATGAAGGTTGGATGTGTGCCATGTGTTAGCTCAGCATCCAAACACTGGTGCTGCTCTGAAGATATACAAACAGCACTGCAGTACTGTACACAGGACCATGAGATGCTCTTAGTCTAACGACCAGATGTACATGAGTGGGCACACTGCAAAATATGACATCTGTACAGAATGAGTTATGTTGTATAAAAAATGTAGTCAAACTATTCCATTTTCATGTGGGTGACTGAGTCTTATGTAACCTTCAGAAAATTGTAAACATCTTTCAAGTCAATTCATTGTTAGATGTAGGGAAATTGAGACATATTTTCCTGATGAATGTGCTGTGACCAGGGTTGCCAGATCTTTGTGGCAATAATAGATAACAAGTAGTATTGAACCATATGCCCCACTTCCCAATTGGCATACTAGCCATACTAAATAATATTAGAGATTAAATTCATTTGTCCCAAATTGTAATATGTTTAAATAAGTATTGCAAAGGTACCCGGATGGACAATTTTTCAGCTAATATTGTCTATAGCTCCTTGCGTAAGGGAGAAGGAGTTTTGTAATGGTTTTGTGATAGTATAAATTATATAAGGAATAATGAATGAGGAAAAGCTGAAATGCAATGAGAAACTTTTTTTTTTTTTTTTTTTTTTTTTTACATAGAATAGATATACCAATTGGGATGCAGGGAGAGTTCCCCATGTGTCCTAAAATCATCTTGTATTATTACATATGTTGTCATAAATCCAGGAATATAATTGACGCAAATTCATGCAGTGTATACGTTAACAAATAGCACTAATGTTAAGTATGAGATCAGGATGGTTGCTAAGAAATGACTAGCATATTTATAAATCATTGCATCAGCCAGATCATGCCCACATGTGTGTGGTGCAGCAGGGAGGGATATGGAAACTTTTGCTATACAGTACTTACAGCATTGAGGTTTGCCAAAGCACTTTGATGTGCATAACATTTAATCATAGATACTAAAAGAATTTTTTTTTGCAAGTAGGGTGTAGCAGGTTGTATTTTTCTTTTTGGGTCATTGAACCTGCTTGCCCAATGAGATCCTACAAATAAAAAAACTAATAGCCCAGACACAAAATCTGCTTGCCCTGAGTGCATGGGCTACTGATTTGCCACTCCTTTTATATTCTAAATAAATAAATAAGTTAAAAAAAAAAATACATATAGAGCACTCAGAGTGGATTCCCTTGTGGTGCTATTATCATCTAAAGCTCAGTGAACCAAACACTTTCTTCTGCTGCACTGCCACCAATTTCAGAGCTGCTTCCTTCCTCTTCCCAAAAGTGCAGCAGTAATCTAGTTAGTTACATAGCAGAGCCTGTCCACTGTTGGCCAAATCCCAAACTAATTTGGACTTTAAAGAGGAGAAAGTAGTTTTACGGCACGTTGCCCGGCTGCCACATAGAATTTCACACTGCAAAATCATACTGTTCTGTAATATTCTTCTGTTTACTGACATTGGTTTAACTTGTACACTGAGAAGCCACCTCAAGACTACACATAATCTGACATTAATGCTGATTAAAATTCAGAAACCTACACAGTGAGAGGCACTCTGTGTAATCAAGGCATACACACGCTTCATGAATATTAATAAAGAGGGCTTACTCATTGTTCAAAATCTGTGTACTTTCCACATGAACAACTATAGTCACTATAGCTTGGTGATACATGATGTCCACTTAAAGAGAGGTCCAGGAGGTTATTTCCAATTAATTGTACAGAGGGTGTTCTCTCAGAACATAGCAACGTTATAAGGCCCTGCCAACATGGATTCAAAAAATCCTTTGCATATAAAATACTTAAAATATGCTACAAGTTTTCATCAAGGAACCTCAGGCACTAAGCGGCTTAGTGAACAGGAAAGACTTACTTAGACTTAGATCCTACCGTGCTATTGGGAACATCGAGTGATGAGGTCTCTCCACCACTGCCGGTCCTCTGCCAGCACTTCAGCTTCGTCCCAGGATATGCCAACAAACTTGAGATTGTTGATGAAGGTTCAGCGCCAGGTGGTGCAGGGTTGGCTCCGGCCAAGCCTGGCCTCCGGTGGGCACCAGTGCATTGCCACCAAGGGAATGCGATGTCGGTGCATTCGTAGAATATGCCTGGCTAGCCTGAGTCATTGCTGTGTGATTATGGCATGAAGCCTGCTAGAATTTCCCCACCAAAGGACGACTTCCTTGAGAATCTGCCGGAGACATTGCTGGTGGAACATGTTTATCCTCAGGACGGTGTTCACCGTTAACTTCCACGTTTTGCACACATATATGGAGACAACAATGGAGGCGTATAATCATAATTTGAGTTTGCGGGAGATTGAAGCTGATGTCCAGATGTGCTGAAGGCAGCGGAACATGTCTGAAGCTTTCCTAATCTGGCATTGGACATCGGACTGGTCTCGGTGTCCCCATCGTGACAAATGATGCTCCCTAAATAGGTGAATCTTTCAGTTGCATCTTGGAGCTGGGTTTCATCTTCTGCGAGCAGGGCCACATCGTAGGGGAAATCCAGGTCTGTCAGATGGTCCTGGTCCATGTAAGGGATGCCCGCTCTGACGTATGCTGTTGCCTTCTTCATAACGAAGTCGAGGGCAATGAGAAAGAGGATCATTGAAAAGGACACAGCCCTGGTGGACACTGGTAGTGATCTCGAAAAAAGCTGTGTGCCCTGTGTCAGTCCTTACGCAGCGTGAGGAGTTGAGATACAGGTTCTTAAAGATGGTGATGAAGACTTCTAAAATGACATAGAGCTCTAGGATCGCCCACAATGAGTCTCAATGGATACTGTCGACTGCCTTTTTGAAGTTGATAAAGTTGATGGAGATTGCATGACGATATTTGACGCATTGTTCTATGACATTTGTAGGGCAGGGAAGATCTGCTCGTAGCAGGAGCGGCCACTACAGAAACCTGCCTATTCTTCTTGCAGCCACCGGGCGATGGCACGGCGCAAATGATGTAAGAGAACGGCGCAGAAATCCTTCCCTGGAACCGAGAGGAGCGTGATGCCTCGCCAGTTTGTGCAGTCGATAATGTTGCCTTTCTTGGGGAGCTGGACGATGATGCCTTTTCTCCAATACTCGTGTATTTCCCCCGGCGCCAGCAGATGTTGAATAGGTGGGTCAGCTGCACGGCCAAGGACTGACCACCCGCTTTCAGGAGCTCTGGATTGATCTCATCAATCCAGCTGCCTTATTGTTCCAGAGCTCTTTGATGATCATCTCTGTCTCTTTGACAGAAATGTCACCCATGTTGACATTTAGGTCGATATGCTCCTCTTCTATAGTGAAATCTTATGTGGCAGGCAGGTCAGGTTGGTTGAGGACATCTCAAAAATGTTCCATCCACCTTGAAAATGTTCCATCCATCCTGTTCATCTGTGGTCAGCAGAAGCTTTCCATTTTTGTCTTTAATTGGGATGTTTGAATAGCTCCGTGATCCTGTGAGCTTGTTGACGATTCAGTAGAGCATTCTGGAGTCCCCGTGGTCTGCCGTATCCTGGGCCTCTGTCCCCTTACATAGGAGCCAGTTTTTCTTGTCTCAGCAACATGATCATTTGACTCAGCTGTCAAGGTCGGCGTATAGTGTGGTTGTGAAGACTCGTTTCATTCCCAGTGTCAGCCTGGTCCCTCCGCTGTTTCGCTATTCATCTGTCATCGATCAGTTGCCACGTTGCTGTCTTGGATCCATCGTACTTTAATCTTTCCCCATCAGTCTTCATCGCCATCCAACTATCTTCGACGTCGGGTATATCGGCAAGGATCTCGACCTGATTTTGTAGGTCAAGTGCAAACCCGTCGGCGGTATCATGGGCTTTATGTTTCTCTATGGCATACAGACACTTGGCCACGACTTTCTTTGGCATTTGAGTTTGAATTTGAGATTCACCTGGACTAGATAGTGATCAAAGCCAATGTCTGCCAACCTGTATACCCGCATCATGGAGAGATTTTCCACCATTGTCGACTGATGCAGATCTGATCGATCTCATTAAAGCTGACACCGTCCGGCACACACCATGACTTTTTGTGAATACAATGATGTTGAAAGAAAGTGTTACCAATACAAAGGACGTTATGGTCTCAGAACGAGATCAGTCGTTCTTCATTATTACTCAGATGTTCAGATAATGTAAAAGGACCAATGGTAGGCTCAAGTCCATTTCGATCACTGCCCAGCTGTGCGTTGAAATCACCAAGGATGTTCTTCAGGTCACAGTGATGTATTTTGTCAAAGGTATCTTGTAGTTGGCCGTAAAACTCATCCTTCTCAGTGTCGTAAGTGCTGTCAGCCATTGCGTATACTTCTATGATCTTAATCTGGACATTGTTGGTCCGGAGGTGCATGGTGATTACCCTCTCGCTCATAGGTTTCCATCCGATGAGGGATTCCACGATTAGATTGCTCAGGACGATTCCGACACCCTGTTCATGGCACTCTGTAGGACCAGAAAACAGGATGATCCTGCCGTCGCTAACCAAGCGTCCACTGTCAATCTACCATCCTTCGCTAATTCCCAGTGCATTGAGATGATAATTGTCAAATTCCCAGAGGAGTTGGACAAGGTGGCCTGTTTGGTAAAGTGTGCGAATATTCCAGGTGCCAAGTCAAGTAATCATTTTTGCTGAGAAAATCGCATCCTTCTTCAGGCATTGGACTCCATCTCTGGTTTGCTCTGACACTATCATCTGACAAGAACCCGATTTGCTGACAGGGTTAATAGTAGCTGAGGAGATATTTGTCGTTTCTTTAGCAGTATAAGTTTTTACAGGGATGGGTCGATGCCCAACCTTTCTCCTTTCTCATCCAGGCTTGGGACTGGCAACGGGGGAGTTGCCAAACAGGAAAGAGAGGTGAACAGGAAAGAAGTCACCTCAATTTGTGATCGGGGTAAGAGAGGGAACTGAGAAAAGCATATATCTAATTCTGATTCATAAAGAAGCTGTATCCTATTCAGGCAGCAGTATTTGGTGTCAGGCTTAAAGAGAATTTTGGATGCAGGTGCAGGGTTTTATTAGCAGACAAATCCAAAGGGTCCAAATGGTTTGAGTGGTCAACAGACAGACTAAACTAGGCTTAACTCAAACTAAAGAAGCAAGAGTCTAAACCAGTGGTTTTCAAAGTGGGGGACACCAGGGGGCGCCCGGGGGGCCTCAACAATTTGGTGTGAAAAATAAATAAATAAATGATTTTCTCTTTCTCACTCTCAGACAACCACACACACACACACACACACACACACACACACACACACACACACACACACACACACAATCAATTCCTAATGTAATGTAATGTAAGATATAATTATAATCAAAAAGGGGGATATATTCAGAAGTCTGTATTTTTAATATGTTTTAAAGACATCTTGCAAAAGGGGGGCCTCGGTCAAATGTTAATGCCATTTGGGGGGCCTTGCCCTGAAAAAGTTTGGGAACCCCTGGTCTAAACCATAATAGCATGGACAAAACATGTCACTAGTACTATAGTAAGTTAGGAGCAAGACTTGGCATTAAACTGAAGTTTGAGGTTTGTATTTAAAGCTTGCTGGTGATTGAGAACAGGATTGTTGACTAATTGAAGGGGGGGGGGGGGGGGGGGGGCTGGTGTGATGTGATGATCATGTGACTGATTTGTATTTTTATTACTGACTTGAGGATTCTGGGAAATGGAGTTTGTGCTTATAAAGCAGAGCAAAAAAAGCAGACGTGACTTTCAGAGGCCAGTTCACTGAGTCATGTTTTTCTATCATGCTGCCTGAGATTTAAGTTTACATTTTGAAGCACTTCCTGTTTGTTATTCAAAATGCTCATGAATTAAATGTTGCCATTTTGTGATGTAGAGCCATCAAATCAGCAGCTTTTTCTAAACACACACACACAGAAGGCGGCACACACTGTAGGTCCCCACATATCTCACTCACTACTTCTTATTGCTTATCTTCTCTTTTTCTCATTTCCTTTCTCACTTTATTATTTCCTTTATTTCATCCTGTATTGGGTGGGATCCTTCCTTCCTTCCCTCCCTCTATATCTCCCTTCCTGCCTTCTGTCCATCTGTCCCGCCCTCCCTCCCACTCTTCCCTTCCTTCCTCTACATCTCTTTAAATTGTTTGCAAGCCCTGGCCGCTTTATTTATTGAATATTAAGTTCAATACAGTAGTTATAAATAATAGTAAGAATATAATCAGGACTTTAAAGAGTAGGTTCTGTTATAATTCTGCTAATCAAGTAGCCCTATTTGCCCTCATAATGATATAGCTTTTACATAGGAAATACCAAGGCTCTGTAGCTTAACATGTACAATTTCATGTTTGTTTTCTCTGATGTGGGCAGTTAAGTTCATACAGAGCACTGCACCGTTGTGGAATTTATATTTTTACCACTTAATAGGAGCTGCAAGTAAAGGACTGGCAACAGACACTGATATGGAGGCATAAAGTAAATATAAGAAAATTAAAGTTCAGCCCAAGAAATAGCACCTCTCAGATTACTGTATGTAATTCAGGAGAAAAGTGGACCAACATTACTAGAGCTTAATCAAAAATCCACTTTCTCTCAAAGTTCATGAAGTGCTCATAATTTACAATGAAGGGTCACCAAACTCTCCTCAGAGAGTTGTGCAGATAGTGGAGCTAAGCATGTGCAGGCAGGATTCAGTATCAGCAGATTGATATATAAACACCTTGTGTGAAGGCATAAGGATTACATTACCAAAAGGAAAATTCCTGTTCAGCATAAGACCAGAATGTAACATCTCAAGTGCCTTACACAAATAATTGAAGAGGACCGAAGACCCAAATATACCATATTGACTTCCATTCAGTTGTTTGTCTACCTTTTGTTCTCAACCACAAGTAAAAAATGTCTTTTCAACAAAGACCAATTAAAAGACAGCTACAGCTTGTTATACCTTGGTGGAGAAAACAGCTTGATTTGCTGTATGTATGCTCACATCGGAGTGGATAAAACACAAAGATCCACACAAGCCATGGTGTTTTCATCTGTTCTGAATCCCGCTGTGAGAAGATTGTGAACCATGGTGTATGGCAGTAGATGTGTAAAGGTCAGGTGTCTGTGTAAGCATGTTTCCATCCACATGGCTTACGTGCCCTTTGAGCATATCATTAGGATCAACACTCCAGAACTGACCACTTGTGTCAAAACAGATACCACTGGCCCTTTGCTCTGGATATTATACCACTGTCATTGCTTTGCTATTATAGGGCATAGGACGCCGTTTCTGGATTAGAGTTAATGGCTGTTGATTTAGATATCTAAATATAAACCTTCATATTACACTTGAGATTGAGGTAAATGGTTGTTTGCCCTTAATTTTTTTTGCTGATAAAGCTGTGAAGGATTCTCATCTGATCATTTCAGACAAATAATGGAACAAAATAATGAGATGACCTGGACCCAAAACCAGGATGTATGCTCACCTCATTGAGTATAGAGCAGATACAGCACCTCTGGGGACCTGGCTATCAACATGTCATCGAAATGTCAGAATTAAAGGACCAGCCTATGATAAATATGACAGCGGAAATGACATGCCTTAAAAATGGTTTAGCTCCAGACTTTTGTTTTTGTTCTGCGTATAAATCTATCAATTATACAAGAATATTATCTAAGCAAAATATTGACTATACAGAATTGTCATTATAGTGGATACTGGATTTAAAATGTGAATCACATTAAACTCTACAGCTAAACCAAACTAACTTTAACTACTTTTAAACAACATAAAATAGCTGGAATATAAAACAGACCAATTTGACTTCTGTTTAATCTGGAGATAATCCCTAGAACAGATTAGAAGAGCACTAGATAGAATTACCTTAAAAGGTTTCTCTTAAAGGGAAGTTTGCTGGTTGGAACAAACCAAAGAAACAGAAACAAGTAATTTTTTTTGAAATTGTTGAAGTTTTTTGGTAGGAGGTTTTTGGAAGGAGTCTCCACTGTCAGCACTTTGTAACAGTTAAAAGCTGTAACTTTATGTTTCCTGACACAGAGGGCTTTGCGGTTTGTGCTTTCAGTCATTGGCTTCCAGAGTATCTTCACACAGATAAATTCTAGAAGAATCACTCATTTGCAGAGTGCAAAAAACTCGCACACAAAAAGATAACCAAAAATGACAAGGAACATAAACATTAGGGCATGTTCTGATAGAAACTGTCAAAAGCACAGAACCACAGCAGGGAGTCTGAGATAAGAACGGGCTTCCTGGCGAGAGACTGAACAAAGTCATTCAGCGAGAACCTTCAGGGTCTGTACGCACAACTGCTCTGTGAAAATCCTTGCAGATTCATCATCCTCCTCCCTCTCCATGATGTAAATGGCCTGTGCATCTGTGGCTCACACTTTCAGTGCTCGTGGCCATTGTTTGAAGAAGAGGTGAGCATCAGCAGTACATCCTTATCTTCTCTGTACATGTGGCCAAAGGACGGTCTCTTTTACCTAAGGTCATCTCAAATTCTCTCCTTCACTTCAGAGAACGTAGACACACTGTAGTTTGTTTTCTTTTACGCTGATGCACTATTAACTGTTGTGCTGAACCTGTTTTAGGGGTAAAACTTTCCCCAACTTTTTCCATCAGGCTCTTTTTATGTCTTCACTTCCTTACCTGATTGTGCTGAGCATCATATACACTGCGAGCCTCCAATTAAAGCGACCTCATATGCTGAATTAGGATCAGTATTCCTGTCCCAGTTAGTAACCTTAACTACAACAGAATTGTCTCAGTAAATATGCTCTGTCTGTTGCTGCAAGGATAAAACAGCAGGGTTGATGAGTTACAGAAGAGAACTGCAGAATAGCTGCGAGCAGTACAGCGTTCACACCAGCTCAGCTGGTGATAAATTGCTGGTGCTAATGTCTGTTCTTACTGTTGTGACATGTGACAAGTGGAGATTTCTTCTGCCCTCTGAGTGTACCCAAGAGTGTCTCTCTGCTTTAGTAGTGAATAGCACTGACATTTTGTGAAAGGCCCTGATACTCATCTGGACATATTTAAAATACAGGTATAAATACCTACAGTGTGGGCACATTTCAGATAAATAACATTAATAAAACATTAATAAAAACCTTTACAGCACTTAGTCTACTATAGCTAACTCAACATTGAAATATGATCATTAAAATACTTTCAAAATCATATTCTTTTGCATTACTGTGTGAATCCCTTTAACATGTTGTGCTTGAAACATAAATTTCTATCAGTCATCTATTATTGATTATGAAAAATGTACATTTTAGTTCACAATCATTTAACCCCTTTAACCTGAGCACGTTCACCCCATGAAAGATTTGGAATATTCCACAAGTCACATGTTCAACAGGAAATTCAACATCATCAGACATTTCGTAAAATAAAATTATTTTCTCGCGTTATTTTTTTTTTCTTTATTTTTCAGTGATATTGTGATATTGACTGACCCATTTACACAAATTATAGACTGAAAGTAAATGAATAAATTTTAAAAAAGCAATTAGCATGGATGCTAGATAACCTTAGTTTGTGTATTTGCTAATAACTAGTCCTAAAAAAAAAACACCAAAAAACAACCCTGATACTTTTAGCCCTGCTACTCATTTAAGAGCAAAATTGTCAGGAAATAAACTTAAAAATAAATAAATAAATAACCAACACCACACCAACCTTGGCATCACCCAGATGTTTTGAGTGTTTTTATGCTAGTGATGTTAGAATTTGCTTACTAACTGTAGCACTGTCATAGCAGTTACGTACCAGTGTAATACAATGCACTCAATTCAGTATTAATCTGCCTTTAGCTGATAGCAGTAAATATATCTAGCACAAGAAACAAGAGAACATGACATGAGGAAGAGAACAAATGTGTGAGTTTGTTCCGTTACTGTGGCTGGAGCAGAAACAGTCCTCAGCTGCTAGCTTTTGTCAGAATAACCACCTATAAAACCAAGGCCATTAAATAAAACATTATAGGTGACCAGAGTTTGAAAAATACAGTCATTCCATATTTTTATATGCTCTATATTGCAGTTGTTTTTTTTATATAATGATAATGTTTATTAACACTCATGATTTGTTTATTGCTAATGAAAGAGTAATAGAGGCAGTTTCAGTTACAGTTGTGTGCTGTTGAGGACAATAATTTCTAAAATAACTTTTTTTTCTTTTTGCTGTAATGAACTTTAATAGACACTTAAACCGTGCTCAATTACGTTAACATATTCATCCATCACACTTTTTAAAAGATGGTCAGTCTTTTGGGGGGAAAAAAAACCCAGAGACTGTTTTTGCTGTATTGAAGGTTGTGTAAGTGTAAGCGTTTTCGGTGTTTCTTTGGCTTTGCTTTGTTGCTAGGAGCAATTTCTTTATCTTCTTAGAGCGACTGCTTGGCTTCAGGTGGATTAGAGAGAGAGAGAGAGAGAGAATGTATGAGGCATGGGGTCAGCAAATAGCAAGTCCCTCTTCATTCCCCTCACTCCCATACTGTACCTCATGAGTAAACTACCATTAAATAGCCGATGCCGTTAGGCACAAGCAGGCCAGGTTTTCATTTCATTGCAAATTATATATTGAGTATAATTGTGTATGTGAAAAATTAAATCTTGATCTGATCCTGGAGTACCCCTTGTCCTACTCGTAGTACTGTAATTGAAGTGGATGTGCTAGAGCAAAAAAAAAAAAACATTAACATGTCCAGGACTAGGGTTGGGAACCTGGGAAATATTCAGGCCAGCAAGTGAAGTATTGCTTTGGCTCAGTTAACCAGTGGCTCTCATGTGTGCAATGTTATGCAAGAAAACCTTAAAGCTTTAAAAAAAAAAAAAAAAAGAAGACACCAGAAATTATGGCCATAGGAAACCTGTTCAAAGTGGTTGATTTTTTCAGAAAGAGCTGGCCATTTTCTCTCAGTTTCTGCTGGATTCAAACTTGGTAACATACATGAGACACAAAGAAGTCAGTCCCTTGCATAGTCTACAGCATGTGATTATGGCTATTGAGCAACAACACCACACTGCCAACTGCAAAGAGCCTTCTACACAGAATAAGGAAGAGCAGACTACACTAAGGTTCAGTGTACGATCCAGGGGACTTTACACCAGTGTGTTAGAGTTTATTTAGGGCTTTGCCATGCCAATATAGAAGCAATTACAGTAAGTATTGGTTTATAAAAGTAAACCAGGGTCTCAGAACCTTCAGAAAGGGTCAAAGTGGGGCAATGTTGCAGATATTGGTACATGTCCTGATATGAGGTTCCAAAGAAAGTGTGTTATTAAAAATGATACCAAGAATGCAAACATTTACAGAGGGTTTAACAGCAATGTCACATGATATTTCCGAACTTTTTTCACAAGCAAACTTTCGATTTTTTCTGTGAGATGTACTAATCAGATAGAGCTCAGGGTCGTCTGCATAACAGAGGAAGCTTAGACTATGTTGTCAAATGATCTGGCCAAAGGGACGTGCATATATATATATATATGGCAAAAAGAAGGGGACCGGAAGGACACCTTGTATGACAAGGGCAGAAGAAGATTTATGCTTACCAATGTGATAGCTATGAGAAAGATAAGATGTACACTAAAAATGAGCCATGCTGGAGATACTGATAGAGGCAAGGTGCAGCATGTGATGATTCATTTTCTCAGAAGCTGCGATGGGATCTTCGCTGTGCATTTATCAGCACACCACAAGACACTTTGTGTTCAAATGGTTAGCATTGTTTATCTGTCTGTATCTGAACTTAAGACATATCACAACTTAAGTTAGGAAATAAGGACAAGGACAGGACATAATTACTTTCCCCCGAGTTGGCAGCAGGCATGGCTGGTCATTTGAAGCCTGATCATCTGCAGAAAGGCGAGTGGAAGAGCTCTTCAAAGGCAGGGTGAGCTGGATTAATGGAAGAGGAAGGAAATAGTAATTGAATATGGTGAGGGAAGCCTCCTGAAAGTGTGAGTGCCCTTTAATCGAATATATTGACTGTGGCAGGGCTCTGGCAAAAACCTGGAGGCTACGATTCAATTCAAATCCATTTTATTTGTATTGTGCTTTTAACAGTACATATTGTCATAAAGCAGATTTAGATTGCTAAATGAGCAAGCCAGAGGTAAGGAAAACATCAGGAACAAACCTTGAAATGACCCAGACTCAAATGGGGACCCATTCTCTTCTATGGGATAGTGACACAGAGATAAATCATTACTCTTCTACAACTATACACTATAATGTCAAACAGTATGTTTGTGTGGTGAAATGATGAGAATACTGTGAATTAGCTTCCTGGGTTGAGCACAAGACAGTTTTATGATTGTAGCAGCAGTTTTTATGTACAAGTCTACAGTATCCAGGTGACATTAGTTGCTGAAGCAAGGGTTAGTCTTGGGCGTAAACTGTTTTTTGGGAAGTGCAGATCTCATGGGTATCCATGTAAAACCATCCATAGCAGCAGAAAATGAGTCACAAGTGTAGAAGTATAGCATCTGGAAGAATCAAAGGCGAGAAGAGACACAGCAGCAGAAGTGTCACGTCAGGCACCGGCATCACATCAGGCAGCAGGAGTTCATATACAGTCTTTTGAGTGTGAAACAAAAGCTCAGTAAGAAGCTGTGCCGTTTTTAAAAATATCCTTATATACTGTGTGTCACATTGAGATCGTTGACAATTTAAAGCAGGAATTTATCCATGTCATGCATTATCAACAAACCTCATTCGCATGTTGTAGTTGTGTATATTAAGCTGTTCTGAAAGGAGCCTAGTAAAGAGATGAGCCACCTGACAGATGGACAGCAAAACCCCAACACTCACTGCTTTCAACTAGGCGGCCAGTGTGCAGAAACAAAGGCCAAGGCCCACGCTAAACTGTGAAGGATGTGGGATGGGCTGTAAAAGAGCCACTGTCTCACTCTTCCAAAGTGACTCTCTTTCATCAGCTTGCCCTGAAGCAGCCACAGGGCCTGTCTGTTGAGTCAGTCTTCAATACCACAACCAAATACACTGTAGGACTGAGACTCCCCTGCTCTGTTACTTCAGTTACACAGCGTGGGTGTGTTTACGCACTGCCATAAGCCTTAATGACAGAAATCTGCTGTTCTGGGAATGGCACTAACATTACTGCTACATGGTAGTGATGCATCTTGGCAGTGTTCAAGCTTCATTTAGAAACTTGTTCACACTGTCAGGCTGAACTGATGTGGTGAAGTTTAAAAGTCTCAGCCTTTTTTGGAACTATTTTTGTCCTCAGTGGGGTATTAAAGGAACTTTTCTTTCTCCTGAGACCTCATCGTCAGTTTACATCGTAACTCCTTGCACAAGACAAGACTCACCGAGCCTAGTTTTTGCCGGCAGTCCAAAAAGTCATTCGCATATCTGTAGCAGCTAGTAATGCACTAATATGTAAATTCCTGACCAGAAGTTGATTATTTCACTTGGAAAAATAAACAGATTGATGGCTTTGATGGTGGGACTGATTCAGTCATATTCAGTTATATATAAGGTTACGCCAAAATAGTGAAATTTAAAACTGAGTACTCTGTTTAACTGATTACTGTGCTGTACTGTATATTTAATGCTACAGTGTATTTAAATATAAATAAACCTATAATTTTATAGTCAGAAAAAATGCAAACTTCAGCATTATTGTCTTAGGCAACTTAAAAAACAAAAAGGAAATATCACAATTTTATCATACAGGGATGTTTTCTTGTGACTCGTATTTAGTTACTTTTTTCCTGTCTTATTTACATAAGCTTACATGAAGTTGCTGATGAGTTGTCCACAATTAGTCCAAGTCAAGTCCACAATCTGGAACGGTAGAGTCTTGCATTTTTGTGTTATCTGTGTAGAAAATCTATAGTGAAGGTATTCCTTTAAAAATTTGTTTCTAACCTGATCAATTTAGAGAGGCAACTTACTTGATTTATCATTGTATCCGAAGGCCATGTTGATGGAGCAAAGTCAATATTCATTTAGGATGGGCGGATAGTGTCATCTGGCGAGGATGTTTGTACACATCTTTGATTCAGATTAAGGAAATGAGATTTTTATACAGATACACAATTTCTGGAATAGATAGGGCTTGACAATATGTCATATTTGTTTCTGCATGCAACACACTTTGTATCTCCAGTGACTTCTGGAACCTGCTTGGGGTTTTTTCACATTTGAATTCACATTCTGATAGCACTAGCATAAGGTAAATTAACTAGTATATGGTAAATTAACTTACCACTGATCAGGTTTTGCTTAGGGGTTGGATGAAAGTGCAGATTTATTGATGCAAATGGAAAAGCAGACAAGTCCAAAGGGTAAAGACAGAGTCAAAGTCATAAACACGTAATGGACAGGGTGATGAACAAAACGGGCTAGTCTAGGCAACGAAAACAAATAGTTTTAAAATCAGAATAGAGTACATTCAATAGTACAAGCTCGGTAATGTTCAGGGAACAAGTGTGAAGTAACAGGTCATGTGACAAATCAGTTTTTGGTAGTTCGATATTTGGTGGAGGATTCTGGGAAATGGCGTTTATCTTTAAAGAGCAAGCCAATATGCCAAATAGCATATAAGGTGCTTCTCATTTCTTTAATTGCTCCTCTTTCCTTTGTTTATTAGCTCTGGAGAAAGGGTACAAAGCAAACAAGGGCAGTAGGACTCAAGAGCACACTAAATTATTCTTAATTATTATAAAACATTGCTGTATGTGTACATCATGCACTTATCACCTGACTTTGAAGCAAGGCATATGTATACAAGGCGTCCACATTGGAAAAACCTGTGCATCCTCACTCTAAAAGCCTCCGAGCTCCTTTCTTCTTGATTTCTCTGACTACATTTTAAGGATTGGTGCATCCTTAACTATGGTGGAACTCAGATGATTTTCAGTATCGTGGGCTGAAAAAAAAGGATCTAGGAATCAAAGAGGTATAACATAGGTAAGTTTGGGGAAAAAGATCCTCCTTGGAGTTTATTGATGAATTGCTCATCCATGTTTTAGCTCCACCAAGTGATTCCTGTCTATAAGCTTTTCAATAATGAGTCAGTATGCTTTAAACACACAATTTCCCAAGGAAAGTCCCCTCAACCTTCAGGTGTTAAATAAATGTAATACAGGAGTATTTTAATGAAATAAGTAATCTTACTAATAAGCATAAACAAGACAGAGTCTTGCTTCCTTCACACAGAGAGCCCATATGGAGAAAAATGAAAGCATGGTGCAGATTTGAGACTGTCCATTGTTTCTCTGTGGCTACCATGACCCTTGATGCATTGCCATGTGTTTAGGCTTATTCCTTCTTAAGTCTCCACTTGCTTATTGGCAGATTCCACACAGTTATTAGCATGCTCTTTTCTCCTCTTCTGATTTTTCTCAGCCTTTTCTTCTTTGCTTTCCATCACGCTCCCTCTAAATCTCTCTCAGCTTAGCCTGCCTCTCACTATGCAAATCCACTGCTGTGCGTGAGCACTCAAGCACCAAGCTAGCTGACAGCAGCGCATAAACTCTCAGCTCCCGTAATCCCACACGTGTCAGGATGCCACGGCAGCAACCTCAACTGCCCAGTGCTTTTGGAGAATGACAGAATGATTGGCGTTGATCACGATGGCCTTGCCTTAAAGCACAGCGACAGAAAATCGTTCTCACATCGCAAGAGTTTTACTCCGGGTGGCCTCCTACATCACTCTGAGACCCAGTCTAAGAGATCAGAATAAACAAAGTCACGCAGCTGTCATGGCCGATAGTGACCACCTCGGCTGATCTGTCCCCTGCCATGGTGCTTATCGTGATGGCAGATGAATGGCAGATGACGTGATTACCTTCTGGCAGCCATTGCCATGTTTCAGTCAGTGACTTGACACTGCTGAGTGCCAGTCCACTACCAAGAAATTTATCAGGGAGGCTTATCTAGATAAGATGGAAACAGAGCAATGGGACTACATTTATTAATTAACATCCATAAAAAACTGGCTAGGTATTTGCAAAGTTTTATTACTAATTTGCAGAATATAAGCTAAAAAGCACTTCCTGAAATAATACATCCACTGTCTTGACTGAGTAAAAAAGGTGGATTGCATTTTCTAACAGTTTGGCTGCCAGGTCATTCAAATTGACAAGCTGATGATGTAATGTGTAGAGGCTGCAGCCCAGTTTGAGTGATTGACTCTCAGCACTAACACCTTTCTCCACTCATACCATTCCTATCAGCACTTACCCAGCCATGCACGACTCCATTAAACTGCTCAACCATGACACTTGATTAAAAATGGTTATTAATCCGCCCCATCCAATTTCTCCTCTATTATGTAGAGAATGAAGGTGATGGAATAGTGCATAGAGGGCAGGAGTATCGAAAAAATCTAGAAACATCCATCGCAGACATTTTTTAGTCATTTAATGGTGTGGTTCATATGTTTATTTGAACACCTTTATATGCTCCAAAATATTCAAGTCATTCCAGTGTTATTTGTGTAGCACTTCTTGCAGTAGACATTGTCCCAAAGCAGCTTTACAGATATACGGATGTAGATTTAAGTCCCTAATGAGCAAGCTAGAGGTTATAGTGCCGAGGAAAAACTCTCAGAGAGAGAATAAAGAAAAAAACCTTGAAAGTTTCCAAACTCAAAATGGGAACCTATCCTCTTCTGGGGAATACTGGGCAGTGGAATTTTGATCATTTCATTAAGCAGTCTTATCAAGACCTTGGACATTATATGGTTCTACTTGACACGTTTGTGAATTTAATATATTGAGCCAAACTAAACTCAATGAAGCTACAACTTTTCAACTGTATACTTTTTATTCTTTTAAGCAATATTTTATTGTATATTATAAAGATATACCTTTATAATTCCAAGGTTTTGTTGCAGTGGAAAAATTAAATATATATGAAATATGAATAGGAGTCTTGCAGTGAACTTGAACTTTGATGATGAATATGATGAGGTACTGCAAGTGAAAAACAGATATGGATTAGAATGATCACAGGTCTTCTGTGGCAGATCAGTATGCCCTTTGGATTTGTAAAATTCATCAAAGCCTGATACACAAAGCAGTTCAAATGTCTGTGCTTCCAGTCCATTGGGTCTCTCATAAAGAATGTTGCTGTTTTGTTTTCTGAAATTGGTATGTGATACACAGGAAGGGTATAAAATCGTCAGTCTTCAGTGTGGTTATACTGGTACCTCTTCCCTAGCAAAAGTATTGTCACTTTAGAAAAAGCTGTATCCTGATCCACAAGAGTGAACAATAACTCATGGCACTTAGCAGCAAATGCAATCACTGCACTTCACAGCTGCAATCATCACAATTTAGACTAATTAAATGGGTGGCGGAAATATTTGTGTTGCCGGCTAATTGCCTTCCCTGCAATCTAACTGTGAGACAAAAGCATGAAAGACACCACTCAGCTGTATTGTTAACCTCAGTATCTGACAAAGCACACACAAGTCACCGGCCTCATGAGTAAGCCTGTCACTTCTGCTCACCATCCTGATGCTGGTGATGGACAGAATGTCACCATAGCAACTGTCAAAAACAACAGCTAGAACTCCAATCAGTGGGTTTGTCATCAAGCTTTTCATTCATGAGATGATGTTTTGTAATGCTTGCCATCTTCTCATTCATATATCATTGTATTCCTTTTTTTTATTTTTTCATTTTTGGAAAAAGTCTTTCAGGCTCCGTCCGACCCTGTGTAAGATAAGTGGTACAGAAAATGGATGTATGGAAATGTCTCTTGCTTTTATAGTGCTTTATAATATATTTGACAGCAAAGATAACAATACTTCCTTCTTCAGTCTTCATATTTTATCCCCTGATTTTTCATGTTTAAAGGGAAAAAATACTGCTTCAGATGTTATTGTAAAACCCCATCTTGGATACTTCTACTACTTGGATACTTTTTACTTTAAAATTCTGGCAATCTTAGGTTTATGAACTACATGCAGGTGGTGTGCAGATTCTTAATGAGGAGTCAAATCAGCCTGAGCACATACGTAACCTGACTCTGATTACAAGTAACCTTTCCTGTGTAAATATTGACATAACTTATTATTGATGTAACTTACAAACTCTCAATACAGCTCTACAGCTTTACAGAAATCCAGATCTACATCAAGAGAACTAATGAGCAGAGTCAGAGGTGACAATGGTAAGATAAAACTCGAGGAAGAAACCTTAAGAGGAACCAGACTCAAGCTTTTGACTGACAGCCACATTTCTCATCCAACTGTCAGACCTAATGTTAACTCTGTCTCCTCCCTAATGAATACTACTGCACTGTACTGTCTGAGTGATATGTCCCTCAGGACTGAAAGTCCCAACTGCTGTCTTGCCTTAAAGAAGGTTTCTGGGTTTTGCAATACCTGTTCTACCCTGCTTTTTCAATTTGTAAGAAGACCTGACTCAGGGCGACGTCATGGCCTTTCACTTTTAAACTGTCACCCAGTTCCAACGCTCCATCAGCAAATGCAGCATGAGGAACACTGCTCCCTTCACTACCTTCTCCCCTGCTGGGTGTAATTTGATTCGGGGCTGTGACTGTTCTCTCACTAGCGGCGCTTGACATGTGGTAATGAAATTAATCTCTATTATCCTCCCAGCCAGTGGAGGAGGAGCTGACAACCGGAGCAAAGAGAAACACAAACAACCGTAAAGACGGTCAGCAGTTCTCAATGCAAGGAGAGCAAGGAGCAAGGCTATGCTATGTGCAACCTTTGAACTTGTCAAATCATTACAAATCAACTCACTACAAAAGGATTTAATGCATGTCTTACATACAGTATAGTCAACGCAAGAATCATTGGCACCCGTTACAATGGGCAAACATAAAAATGTTAAATAAATAACATAAAAATAAAAAAGTGATTCTTTTATAGTATTTTCCAACATAAAATGTTTCCTTAGGTTTCTTAATAATTGTCTGTAAAACACTGATTTCAAAATTATTGGCACCCGTACAATTTACTAATTGGTGAAGCCTCCCCTGGAGAGAATGATAGTTGTTTAAACCGATCCGCCATAACATTAAAACCACCTGCCTAATATTGTGTAAGTTCCCCTTGTGCTGCCAAAACAGCTCTGAGCCGTCAAGGCATGGACTCCACAAGACCTCTGAAGGTGTGCTGTGGTATCTGGTACCAATACGTTAGCAGCAAATCCTTTAAGTCCTGCAAGTTGCGTTGTGGGGCCTCTATGGATCTGAGTCGTTTGTCCGGCACATCCCACAGATGCTCGATCAGATTGAGATCTGGGCAATTTGGAGGCCAAGTACACATCTTGAGCACTTTATCATGTTCCTCAAACCATTCCTGAACAATTTTTGCAGTGACACAGGGCACATTATCCTGCTGAAAGAGGCCACTGCCAATAGGGAATACCGTTGCCATGAAGGGGTGTACTTGGTCTGCAACAGTGTTTAGGTATGTGTTATGCATCAAAGTAACATCCACATGAATGCCAGGACCCAAGGTTTCCCAGCAGAACATTTCCAAGAGCATCACACTGCTTCTGCTGGTTTGCCTTCTTTCCAAAGTGCATCCAGGTGCCATCTCTTCCCCAGGTAAGTGACGCACACGTCATCAATATGATGTGAAAGAAAACATGATCCGGCTGACCAAGACTGCCGTTTTGGTGATGCTCTGACCCAGTCGTCTACAATGTTGAGTAAGTTACTCAAAAAAAGTAATCCACTACAGATTACTAATTTAAAATTGTAATCTGATTACATTACTGATTACTGCATGTAAAAAGTAATCAGATTACTAACTACTTTACTTTCACATTACTTTCAAAACCTATCAAACCTACAAAAATACACTACAAAGTGAAACTCATAGTTCTTTCAGTAATTTTAGTGCGCGTCAATGTGTGACATGATTAGAAAAATACAGAAAATTTTGGACTTATCATAAAACCTATCTCGGGTGTTGTCACTGTTTGTAGTTTGTAGTTTGTAGTCTAGTTTGGTGTCGCTAGCCAAGGGGAAGCACAGCTAAGCTATCAGTGTATGGGTTTAGCTGCTACAGTAAATTGCAGAGTACATTATCTTTCCTTATTCTCTGCTCATATCATGTTCATGTAAACTGGAACTCTTTTAGACATTTACACGCCTTGTTTTCCTGCTCAGCATCAGAGGATGTTACTGTTTCAGTTTCAACCCCTTTACTGGTTTAAAAGAAAAAAAAAACCTCTGTGTATATCCATGTTTCCTCACACTGACTGTGAGCTAGCGTTTGGCAGAATTGAGAGACTGTCAGGCAATAAGACACGAGTGTTTCCACGTATTTTCCTGTAAACCCTGTCTGATTGGTCTTGCCTCTGTTCACTGAAGATATAAAATTACACCACCACTGTCTTCTTTTACTGATGTTTAGTTACATAGTGACAAACCGCTCCAAATGGAGAATTATTCAGGGCTAAAGAAAAAATCACTGGGGCAAAATGTGATTCATTTTAAAAATACATTTGACTTAATATTGTTTTCTTAACAATAAATTTATAATGCAAGTAACGTAATTTTATTGACCTCAGTAACTGTAATCAAATTATATAAATTTTAAATGTAATGCGTTACAATACTGCATTATCAGAAAAAGTCATTAGAATACAGTTATGTGTTACTTTGTAACATGTTACACCCAACTCTGGTCATCTAGCCCTCTCAATTTGACCCTTTTCAAAGTCACTCAGAACTTTATGTTTGCCCATTTTTCCTGCTTCCAACAAATCAACTTCGAGAACTGACTGTTCACTTGCTGCCTAATATATTCAACACTTTGACAGGTGACAGTGGCTTTAATGTTATGGCTGATCGGTGTATATCCATTAAATGTGTTCTGTATGTCAGTTTACGGATAAGCGGTTGAGGATGGATGGATGGATGGATGGACGGATGGATGTCAGCTGTCACTTTTGTGATAAAAGTTCTTTTCCCCGTAGTGTCGGATGATGGAGTGACAAAGAGAAGCTAGACAGAGTTGTGCAAAGAAAATTGTTTCAAGGATGATTTTTTGTTTTTGAAAGAAAATAGTATTATTTAAGGGAAAAAGTTTAAGAAAACAATTTTATTAGGGAAAGACAAGTAGTTTCTATTATTAGTTATGTTGGAAATTTGAATCCTTTTGATTTTTATTCATGTGAATATTGTGATGGAGGCTCTCGAACAGGTTATAGGGATCCTTATGCAAAGTTTTATTCGACAAAGAGCAAGGTTAAAATAAATAAATAAATAAAGGTTCCAGGGCTGGATGTTACAAATACTGTATGTTCTTCCATTTTGTTGAAGGGGTGCCAATAATTCTGGGGTAAAGTATAAGTATGGAGTACTATAGAAAGGTCTCCAATCAGCTATTGTAGGAAATGTGAACAGATATGCATGCCATTATGCCTCTATTGTGTGTCGTAACAAAAGAAAAATATAGGCTAAGCAATTTTATTCAAACATCTGAAATGTTCATTCTCCAAGAGCCTGTCATTTACAGAGGCAACTTAGAGAACATATAATTAAAAGAAAACAGTGGCACAAGCTTGAACAATGCAGGCTAACGAGGCAGATAGGACCAAGCTTCAGCTTTCAGCCTGTCAAGAGTTGATACATAAATAAAGGATTTAGGTTTTGGTTGTTATCCTCATAACATCCACATTGTTATCCACATGTTTTTGATTGTTATCCACACGGAGCTAAAAGTTACTGGTCTAATGCAGGAAAACTAGGCATAACTGTCAAGCTGCGTCAGAAAAAAACTAAATAATATTATTGAAGTAGTCTGAATGGTGTTCTCAAAATATCATTGTGCAGCCCAATTTTCTCCAAATAGTATATTGCATTGCTATAAAAAGATCCCCAATGACAGCAGTCTATGCTGTACATGTTGGAAATGTGGGGAAAAAATGAAAAGAGGATGGTAATTTTTTTTTCCACTTTTCCTCTATTCTGTGTAAACACACCTACTGCTGTCTGAATTGGCTTTTGGCAACAGAAACGTAGGTCTCTGTGGATGCGTATAACCTGTTAGTGATCTTCCTGCCATGAGAAAAGGGAAAGAAACAAAAGATTTAGTCAAATAGATTTTCACATCACATGTTATCTGTGCTGTCATTTTTTTAGATTTGATTTCTTATTTTAGCCCCTGTTATAGCTGCTGGTTGATCTGGAGATCTAGCTATAGTTGCAAGCGCTTGCTTTTCCACAGAGATTGTGCCCCCCTCCCCCCCACCTCTTTCAGAAACATGGAATGCATATTTAACCTCAGGAGTGAACCTCTACTTATTCATACCCCCTCTGTGTTCCCGATATACAGGAGAATTATTACTTTCACCTCTCTGTGAGATGAATCCACTGATATTACCAACGTACTGTAGATGCTGCATTAGGCACTGTCACTGTCAACTTTCCAGCTAGATTAAAGAAGGTCGAGACTCGCTCATAACACCATCAGCTGTAACTTACTGTATGTTAATTGTTCAATCCTAAACTAAATTGCCCCTAGGTGTGAATGACTATGTGAATGTGTATGTATGGACTGGCATCTCATCCAGTATGTACTGTATTAACACTTCAGATCCAGTGCTCTTGGGACAGGCTTCCTAAGGCTAAGTTTCCTCTGGGTACTCCAGTTTCCTCCCCCAGTCTGAAGACATGTGTAGTAATGGGTGTGTAAATGGGTGTGTGAATATGTATACAATTGTGCCCTGTGATGGTTTGGCACCCCATGCAGGGTGTCTGCCACCCTGTGCCCCGAGTTCCCTGGGAAAGGCTCCAGGCTCCCCTGCGACCCTGTGTAGGATAACATTTACATTTACATTTTTATTACGTACTTATCCAGAGCGACTTACAGAAGTGCTTTGGAAGATAAAGCGGTATGAAAAATGGATGGATGAAAAATTTTGGAAGATATTTTGCTAATTTCCCCTGTGTATGAAGACTTTTGGGACACCCCGTACATTTGCATAAACTACAGAAGTACAACCACCTCTATGAGTAACAGTGTCCAATGAAGCACTGTCTGCCAAATTCCTGTCCATTCAAAGAACTCCCATGTGTGCAGTTATTTGTGCTGGTAAACTAATAATGTTAAACCAATGAAAAGAAACAACTAGTAAAAACAGCCTAAGAGAAAGAGTTAATGCGTGTCAAAATGTTAGATATCTGTGAATACAAAGCACCAACATTCACAGTAACTTGAGCATGGTGCGTCACTGTAGTCTTGCCTGAGCTGAACTAATCAGTCTATTTAGGGTCTGTTTTTAGCATAGATTACAGGAAAAATCCACCCTTTAAAGTAATGCATTACTTTACAGTTAACATGTGGTCTTCAGTGGTGACCAAGATTTGTTTTGTAATAAAAGCTGCCTTTTTTTTGTTCTTTAAATGTCTTTCCTCTACATGTTGGACTATTTTCCACAAAGCTTCAACTTTCATGCTAAATACCGCCATCAAGGACATCACAAATGTGATAAAACAAGCTCCTGCATCACGTAATGACACCTCATCCTCGCTGTCACTCATTCTATATTCAGACGAGACCTAATTGCCGGATCTATCCGCATACATAATTACACACCTCTGCTTTCATGCACAAGAGAGCAGCACAGCACATTCATGCGCCGGAGAGCACCTATTGTCAACGCTCAAATTCACCCTATCGTGAAAGGCAAGAAAAAAAAGACACACGGACAGACAGGTGCCTGCTGATTTTAGCAACACAGAGATGTATATCAAGTGGAGGAGAAGATTGGCTAAAAGCTGTTTGACTCACGTCTAAAATTGTTACCGACTGTGGCACGTCCTTTTACATGATGATGTTGCTTTGCTTTGGTTCCAGAACCTTCCAATGCACCATGCATTAAAATGAGTCTGTAACGTCCCTCTAACCTCGACACAGACTTGCCTTTCTCTGTTTGTACTGGGATGATATGTAGTTTCTCAGAGTGTACTCGCTGTAGCTGTGCCGACTCAGAGAACACCATTAAATCTCCCCGAACAGGACATAATGCAAAACTTCATCTAAAAAAACCAATCACACAAGGCTCTTTTTACTTTCACATGAGAAATATTTCTTCACTAAGGTTAGGTGCCCTAAGCAGCAGGGGCTGTCAATGAAACACCATGTGCAACAGAACCACTAAAGCGCACTTATTGTTTGTTTTTTCTTTTTGGGATTTTTCTCTCCAATTTGGTCACCTGCCAATGGCCACCCACTAGCTAACTCTCCCCTATCATACGACAGCTACTAACTGTGGAAGTTGAAGGCTAACACATGCTTCCTCTGAGACACATGAAGCCCATCAACTTTTCGAACTGCTGCCCATCCTTCATCGCAGGACAGCATAACACACGCCAAGTAATACACAATATCCGCCCTCTTTCACATACATGAGCTCACAGACACCCACAATTGTCTAGTGTTGATCTGATTGAGAGGGCAGGAAGACAAAGCCATCCCTCCCTAATTTATGGCTCCCGACCATGAATGGTTGAGACATCGTCAGGGTACGGCATTACGATTGAAAGGATGAATGCTTTTCTGTTGTCCCACTTGGGAGACCCCAAGAAAGAATTTTTCATCACATCCACCCTGAATACAATTTTAAAACATTGTAGTCGGAAAACTCTAGATTTCTTGCATTTTGCGTGTCTTTATGTATAGGGATTATCTGAAAGCTATTGCTAGCCCTTGTATTTGAGGCTGCCACTGTTGGGCCCTTGAGCAAGTCCCTTAATCCTCTCTGGCATATGTGAAGAAAAGAATTTTGCTGTAATGTTTATGTGACAAATAAAGCTGCCTTCTTCAGTCCCAAGTTTTGAATCAAACACGTCGAGCAGTGGTGGCTTTTTTTTTTTTTTTAATTAAATTGTACTTGTAAGTGTAATATTAATCCATTTTAACCTTACTCAAGTACATATGTAAACACAGATGTACTTTTTACTATGTTACAGCATTCCTTTTTCTGTGACATTTTCCTATGAATGAGTACACAGTATAAACTGCATATGCCTATGTAGCATGTACAATGAAAGTGAGCACCTACAGCACCTACCAGTTGCCTTGACTGAAGTAATACATTTCACAACGGTTTAATGTAAGAATTTATTTATAAAGCATTGTGAAACTGTATTACATCATAATTATTCTCTTCACCATGGTATTATGAACATTTCTAACAAATTATAGTACCTTATTCATCCAAAGCAAAGGTGGAGCAGCTCAGCTGGCTTGAGCACAATGAACGAATGAATGAATGAAAAATATGCTAAGATACTACAGACAAAGCCTGTGAGCCCAGTCATTCCAAGATAGATGACTTTGAATGGCGACAATCTTCTTCCTGTAGTCGTGGAAATTGTCATGAAATTTTAACAATACCACCTGCAGTCCAGGAGCACTTGTACTCGATGGCCATTACAAAACCGCAGAGAGTATGCAAGCATGGAAGTTCACGAAGGTAGTTTGGCTTTCACGCAACCATCGCAGACGTTGTCTACACAATAAATATGTTTTTCTTTTCTAGAAGCACAATGCTCATTACAAATAGTATTTTGTATGCAATGAGTATGCAATGATTTAAGCAATGAGCAGCTCTGCATGTGTGTGTGCGCAAGTATGACATAAACTAAAATAAGAGTAGTCTGTTTTGATCAGTGTGTCATAGTTAAATAAGAATCACATGTCTGCCGTGACACTTGTGTAAAACTGTAATCTAAAAACACAGGTTTCTTGCTAAGGAAGTTCAAATTTGGTTTTCTGTCTACAGCGTGGTTTCATCCACTATCTCCAGGCCTTCTCTCTTAGGAGAACCTTGTAACCTTTTCACATTCGGCTGCTGTCTCTGGCCTTTTGGGCCAGTCATACTGAGAGAAGCACACTGAGAGAACTCAACTGTGAGATTAAAAACAGCACACAGACGCCAAAGCTGTGTGACCTGGCCTCGGGCTTACAGAGTTGACCCTAATAAATACACAGCATGTGCTTTTATTCTTGTCCCACACACATACATGCACAAACACACACTTATAGAGTGGTGCTTGAAAGTTTGTGAACCCTTCAGAATGTTTCTGCATGACTAGGACCTAAAACGTCATCAGATTTTCACACAGGTACGAAAAGTAAACAAAGAGAAGCCAACTAAACAATTGAGACAAGAATATTATATTTGGTCATTTATATATTGAGGAAAATGATCAGATATTACATATCTGTGAGCAGCAAAAGTATGTGAATCTTTGCTTTCATTATCTGGTGTGACCCCCTTGTGCAGCAATAACTGCATCTAAACATTTCCGGTAACTGTTGATCAGTCCTGCACATCGACTTGGAGGAATTTTAACCCGTTCCTCAGTACAGAACATCTTCAACTCTGGGATGTTGATGGGTTTCCTCACATGAACTACCCGCTTCAGGTCTTCCACAGCATTTCTACTGGATTAAGGTCAGGACTTTGACTTGGCCATTCCAAAACATTAACTTTACTCTACTTTAACCATTCTTTGGTAGAATGATTTGTGTTCTTAGGTTCATTGTCTTGCTGCATGGCCAACTTTCTCTTGAGATTCAGTTGACAGACAGATGTCATGACATCTTCCTTTAGAAATCACTGGTATAATTCAGAATTCATTGTTCCTTCATTGATGGTAAGTTGTCCTGGCCCAGATGCAGTAAAACCATGATACTACCATCACCATGTTTCACAGAAGGTTTGCAGCAATATTCTTTTGGAGAGCAGTGGTTTTCTCCTTACAATCCTGCCATGCACACCCTTGTTGTTCAGTGTTCTCCTAATGCTGGACTCATGAACATTAGCCAATGTGAAAGAGGCATTTAGCTGCTTAGAAGTTATCCTGGGTTCCTTTGTGACTTCACAGATTGTTACACATCTTGCTCTTGGAGTGATCTTTGTTGGTGTTGGTGTGTGTATAAACATATAGCATACATGATTGTGTTCAATCTATACCAGCAGTAATGCAGCACATGCAATTTTTTTTCAGGCTCGTATCCTTACTTCAGTATTCTGAGTTATGAATTGCAGTGGACCTGACCTGGTGTTGTGTGTTTGTGTGTGTTCATACAGACCTGCGCAGGATGACGGCGGGTTTTATGGGCATGGCGGTGGCCATCATCCTTTTTGGCTGGATCATTGGCATGCTCGGCTGCTGTTGGGACCGAGGCCTAATGCAGTATGTGGCGGGTCTGCTCTTCCTCATGGGTGGTGAGTCAAATAACACACACACACACACACATACACAAGCAGTAACACAAAGTGCAGCAGAAGTTAACAGAGGGTACCTATGATGAGTTACTGTATATACTGTATGAGACAATGATGTTATGTATAAAATGTACAGAAACATTTTTTCAAGGAAAATCATTTATGGTGCCAGAAATTTCAACATATTAAAATACAACCTTTGTGCACAAAAACTGTAAAAAGTCTCACCTAAGTAAAGTTGTTAAAAGCACTTACACTTCCTCTGACCTTTTTTTTTCACTTATTGCCCATTAAAGAGGTTTAATTACAGATTAGAGACTCGTGACAGGTGTAGGCGTATGGCACTTTCTTTTAAGTTCACAGCATTGAAGCATGTCTAACACTTTTGTACAGCAGTAGTGCACTGCAGTGCGTTACAGTGTTAGTAATATAGACACTGAAACACTGAGGTTCAGGTGTCCTTGAGTTGTTAAAGAAACTTTCAACACTTATTTTCTTATGTTTTGATCGAAGAACACAGTGTTGATAGTAGGCCCCATTTTGTTGCAAAGACTGAAGATAAGACAGTTGTTTTGCCTGTCATATAATTAAAATCAGCAGCTTATACAAGTGTGTATTTTGAACTTAGATGGTTTGAATTTTGTTTCATTTTTTTTTGTCCCTCATGACATTATAACGTGCACAGCTACACAGGAAAATTACTTACTGTAAATGTAATTTTCTTCACCCATGCTTAAGGACTTTTTAAAGGCCTTGTTCCATGTGGACCTCATTAGGTAAAAGTGCACACAGTGACCTTTCAGTGATTGGCAAGTCGCGATACTGGTCACAGGGCGTAAAAGTAAATTACACTGCATGTACAAAATATAGTTGGATTTAAAATTTTATTTTATTTAATTTATTATTATTATTTTTTTTTTTTTTACATATTTACATCAACACAAAATATGTAAAGAATACCTCCTAGCTTTCCATCATTAAAAGATGTTTAATCTTCCCACTTAATTTTCATTGATCATTTGCTGTCTACATTGCTCCGGGTGAAGTAGATTTTGTGCAGTTTAGTTCAATCTAACGTATCTGGCAAATCAAAGTCTTCTGGGAGGTATTTTCAACGTGTTACATCATAGTGTTTGGCACAGCCAGCCAGAACTCTCCCTGGCAGGAATTATGCCGAGGGCTTTAATGTTGATGTTGGTTGTAGATTTTGGTAAACACGGCGGCCTCCTCTCACATCACACTGCCTCTTCTGTATGCAACGTGCAGCCCCAGAGCTATGGGGAGCAAAGTGAAGATGCAATTAAAATGGGTGGCATTAATGTATTGGCCTGCTCTTGAATAATAAGGAGGCAATTAAAAAGCCAATTAAGATGGTAAGTCATAAAAACAGAAGGTTGCACTGAGGGTCAGATTACAGTGGGCTGAGTGGTCGCTTGGTCACAGCATATACGAAATGTGTTCCCAGTAAGGAGTTAGAGTGATTTATACATATAAAGATCAAGTATCATATAATTAACGAGACTGTTTTGATGAATTCATTTCGAGTCATTTCCAGTCACGCTGTGTCACATTTTGGTGTCCTTTGCTGTCAGTTAAATGAAAGAAATTAAAATGTATGTGATTTTAGTGCACTTTCCAAAGAGCTTTGCATTGTGAATGGCATGCATTTTAATTTACAGTCCCCCCTGAAACTATTGGAATGGCAAGGCCAATTAATTAGTTTTTGCTGTAGACTGAAGACATTTGGGTTTGAGCTCAAAAGATGAATATGAGAAGAGAGTTTAGAATTTTAGCTTTTATGTACTGGTATTTATACATAGGTGTTTTAAATGACATAGAAGGTCAAGTTCAAGTTCCAGTGGCTTTATTGTCATTTCAACCATACACAGCTGGTACAGTACACAGTGAAACGAAACAACGTTCCTCCAGGACCATGGTGCTACATAAAGCAAGACACAAACCACATGAGACGATGCAGAACTAAATAAAATCTACACTTTTTTACATAAAGTGCACATGCAAACGTGTGTTAACAACACAGACAGTCCTGTACTACTAAAACAGAACATTAGGCACAGTAAATGACAGTGTAGCGCTGACCAGTGCACAGTTTTAGTGTGGAAGTGTGTGATATAACAGGTAGTGCAAATGATAGGGGCTAAAGAGTAACAATATAATTTAAAAGAGGTATAAATGTAAACATAACAGACTATGACTTATATGACTTAGTATTCAGCAGATTAGGTTATAGCAAATATGGACATAGCAGTTATTGCAGCAGCCAAGTATAGTGTATAATACTATATTTTTATAAGTACAGTAGCAGTAAAATGCAATAGAGTCAATGCAGGAATGTGCAAATATTGCAATGGGAGTGGGATAGTGTTCAGTTCAGTGTGTGTGTGTGTGTGTGTGTGTGTGTGTGTGTGTGTGTGTGTGTGTGTGTGTGTGTGTGTGTGTGTGTGTGTGTGTGTGTGTGTGTGTCAGTCTAGTCTCTCAGTATTGATGAGTCTGATGGCTTGGGGGAAGAACATAGCACATTTTGTATCACACCACCCAATTTGTAACTAACAGGTATTTTTTGTTACCCAGGTGTGTCCTGTTAGAATAATTGTTTAAAAGGTTAATAGCTCTTAATGTTTCCTCTTGGTTTTAACATTCAGTTTCCCCTGTGAAGACTTTTTTGTTGTTGTTGTTAAAAAGGATAAACCCACATGAAGATCAGAGAGCTGTCTATGGGAGAAAAGCAAGCCATTTTAAAGCTGAAAAAGAGGGAAAGTCCATCAGAGGCACTGCTCAAACATTGGGCATAGCCAATACAACAATTTGGAATATCCTGAAAAAGAAAAAAAATCCACTGGTATATTGAGCAACAGTGTATGGGCCAGTCAAGCAAAACACCAGCAGCTGATGACAGAAACATTGTAAAAGCTGTGAAGAAAATCCAAAAAACAACAGTTAGTGACATCACCAACAACCTCCAGGGGGAAGGGGTGAATGTATCACAATCCAATGTCCAAAGAAGACTTTGAGAGCAGAAATATAGGGCCCATACCACAAGATGCAAACCACTCATAAGCAGTAAGAATCGGAAAGCCAGATTGGATTTCACAAAGAAACACAGAGATGAGAACAAACGTTCTGGAACCAAGATTGACTTCTACTAAAGTAATGGAAAGGCCAAAGTGTGGAGAAAGAAAGGATCTGCTCATGATCCAAAATATACATGCTCATCTGTGAAACATGGTGGAGGTAGTGTCATGGCTTGGGTTTGCATGGCTGCTTCTGGAAGAGGCTCACTAACATGGTGGTAGCAATAGAATGATTTCAGAAGTTTACAGAAACATGAACATTTTGTCTGCCAATTTACAGAGAAATGCATCCAAAATAATTGGGAGGAATTTCATCATGCAGCAAGACAATGATCCAAAATCCACTGCCAACGTAACAAAGGACTTTATCGGGGGGAAAGTGAAAGGTTTTAGACTGACCAAGTCAATCATCAGACCTTAACCCAACTGAGCAGCATTTCACCTCCTGAAGAGGAGACTAAAGGGAGAAACCCCTCAAAAAATCAACAATGGAAAGAGGCTGCAATAAAAGCCTGGGAAAGCATCACAAAAGAAGAAACCACCAATTTGCTGATGTCAGTGATTCGCAGATATTGTGAGCAAGGGGTATGCAACCAAATATTAAGTGTTATTTACTTTAATTTACTTCAAAACTTGTTTGTTCCTACACTTTTGCTGGCCTAAAAATTGGGTGATCTGATATAAAAGGTTCTATGTTATATGTTGTTTAACACATCTAGCTGGAAATAGCAGGAAATAAAAGCTGAAACCCTGAACTCTCGTCTCATATTCATCTTTTGACCTCAAGCCCAAATGTCTTTGGGGTATAGTACAAACAAATGAATTGGCCTTGCCTTTCCAGTAGTTTTGAAAGTATGTTAACTTGCTCTTTTTGCTTTTTCAGGTACCTTCTGCATCATCTCGCTGTGCACCTGCGTAGCGGGAATTAATTTTGAGCTTTCTCGCTATCCGCGCTACCTGTACGGCCTCCCAGACGACATCAGCCATGGTTACGGCTGGTCCATGTTCTGTGCCTGGGGTGGCCTGGGCCTGTCTCTTATCGCTGGCTTCTTCTGCACGCTGGCTCCCTCCGTTCAGCCAATCCCACGCTCCACCTGCCCCAAATCCCGGCAAGAAAACGGCACAGTGTGTTAAGCGGAGGCTGCCGACAAAGTCACCATGCAGGGGCGTGCAGAGTGGAAAACATATAAACAATAAGACGACTGTTTATCAAAACCATATGTTTGTTCCAAAGTCATTTCTGATCTCACCAGTCAGATGCCATTTTCGTGTGACTTTGCAAGTAAGTATCCTGATTGTTCCATGACAAAAAAATAATAATAAATGAAAGCCAGTATGTTACTGAGATTCCGAAATGGAGATACCACACAGGAACACTTCACTTTCAGGATTTTATTTCTTTCCCATTGAGAACATTGGGAAAGGCAGCATGAAACGGCGACTAATGGAGACTTGTACATCAGTATGTGAAAATACAGCAGCATGAAACCTTGAAAGGTGTGTAAGAGTTTCTAGCTGTTAGTTGTCTCTTTATTGATAAATTGGTGCTTTGGGGTTGAAAAAAAAATCCCAATATAGTATATGTGTTTTGTGTTTGAAGAGTTACTGAACTGGAGACAGTGCCAATCTATATCTAAGGAGGGTAACAATGCAAATGAAACGTTTTGAAGCAATGGATTCTATGATACCAATATAGTTATAGTGAAATGGAGCAGCACTGGATACTGGATACAACCACAAGCCCTTTAGTCTGCAGACAAGAAATCTGTACTGTAAGAAAATGAGGAAGACACTGTAAGAAGAGGAACGGGACACATCTGCTGGTGCCAGTATCTCTCTACTGCTGTATTGCAAATTGTAAAGAATATTCCAGAACAAATCATTACCATGAGGAGAGATTTGAGAGAGTTTCATTTCTTCCATTCTCCAACAGGATCATGTAAATGTTTTTAACATGGTACTCCACCTTTTTTTTTTTTCCTTTCTTTAATTGACATGTACCTTGAACGGGTGTGAGTGTATACGTGTGTATATGTCCTCAATTTCGCTCTTCTCGATAAATGTTGTGTTAATTTGGGTGGGTGTTTATTTTCTGAAGAGGGACAGAGGAGGGGAAACAACAGTGTCAGATAAAAAAAAAAGAAAAGAAAAAAAGAAAATGCCAGAAACGTTCAACTCGATAGGTTAGTTCTTTGATAAACATTTAAAAAATAATAATAATTTAAAAGGAAAGATGCCATATCTTGTTTGAAAAGAAGAAAGCACAGTTTTCCTAGAGACAAAGATGACTCAGCATCACAGTAGCTGTCTGTGAGATCGCACTTATTCCATTTGATAGGAAGAAGCCCTCGTTTAAAGCTAGCTTCCGGTGAAAGGACACAGTGTTTGCATGCTTCTTAATGACAAGAGATATTAGTGACAGAGAAATCATGGCACCTTTGCCAAAAGAGCTTCAGAATATAGGATGAGCGCAGACATTAAATAAAGCACAAGCTTAATGCGATCTATAAACACTGTTGGGCCCATTCAATCCCAGATCGAGTCGTGATGCTCACACTCATCTGCTTGCTTTGCATTCAATTTCATTTTCCTCGATATTAATTATTAATGTCCTGAGAGTACCGTGAAGTGTATCTAAAAAGCTCACTGCCATCTCAGAGAAGGTGTCCTCAGTTTCAGCCTGGCCTAATTATATTGTGGAAGGCTGGGTCACTGTTTGTGTAGTCTCTCATGTCTACAATCAATCTGAAATGCTGGACCATGTTCTAGGTGTATAAGTGTAGGAGTCATGCAGACCTGCCAACCCTGAATAAGAATAATGTGTAGTCTCACTGATTACTGAAATATTACTGAAAGATTAGGATTACTATTAGAAATACTTGCAAAGTGGTAGATTTTACATTTTGTTGTTGTTGTTGTTGTTGTTGTTTTGGTCAAAGATTTGCACCATTTAACGCCTTTGAACTATGGCCATTGTCACTGAAATCTGGATATTCAGTAGATTAAGCTTTAGAATTCAAAATGAGCAAGCCAGAGGCAAGGATGCTGATATGAAGAAGAAACCGTGAAAGGAACTAAGGAGTTCATCCTCTTCTGAGTGACACCGGATTGTGTGATTATGAGTCATTACTCTTCCAATATTGACTATAAAAATCAAGTATGTTGACAGGATCTTCGGTTCAAGGCTCATTATTGATTTCAGTTTTTGTTGGCTGAAATGTTCATGCATCCCAAATAAATATACGTAATTAACTGTTGTAATCTATACGTCAGCTAAGCCAAACATATGTTGATAGATTTTATTTCACATTAACGAACTCAAAAGATTCTCTGTTTAGCTTGACAGAAAGTGAGGGCACAGTGTCAGTACATCTTTCAAGAAGGAAAATAAAAAAAATTACTAACGTGACATGGGGAAAAGGGGAGAGGCTTCCAGGAGGTGTCAGTTAATATCAGAGAGTCCAAAACCCCTACACAACTGTCAATCATTCCAGATTCATATGAGGGGGAAAAGACTGGTCTTTTGGCATATTTTTGAGTGATTTCTTGTTCTATTGTACTTCGATGTGAAAATACCTATACAAAATGAATAAAGGTTGGCAGGTCTGCTAATGTAGTTCAACAAAATATGATAGAACAGCTTGGGTTTTCATTCATCTGAGCTCTGTGATCTGGACTGTATGGAAGTTTGGATGCAAGATGATAACGCAGTTAGCTAGAAAATGACATTATACCAACCTATAGAACCCAGATGGAAAACCATGTGCCTGATTACTATATTCTCACAACTGCAAAGATGAGTATGGAAATCTGGTCTCAAAGGAAAATTGTATAAGCCCATCTGGTCTTATATAAGATAGTGTTCCTGGACACACTTAAAAGGAAAAATATTTAGGCTATTTCAGTCTGCGAGGATTACGCAACCAGACATTGATATAAACCGAGTCGCATCCATTCCTCACTGGTGAAAAGCAGATGAGCTCTTTCCCATCATTTCTTATCCAGAGGCTGCAGGCCAGCACCACTATATCTGCTTTTCCATAGCTAGGAAACAAACATTACAACATCATACATCAGACAAATCTCTCTCTTTTTTTTTTTTTTTTTTACACACACATCATTGATTTATATTTTTAAAATGCTTGAGGTCAGAATAGCCACACATGACATAGGGTTCAGATAAATAAATAAATAAATTAAAAGTAGACATTTCACAAGTTTAGCGCTGATCAGGCCAAGATGGTAGGCAATTTTCTACTCATTATCTCAACAACCCAAAGTTAGTCATAGTCAGTACATACATCCTAGACTGTAATGTTCCTGATTCTGCTATACTGACGCAACAATTTTATTGAAAAAAGAGAAATATGGTACATTCAGCATTTATGCGACATTCCGATCCAAGCTGTTTTCATCAATCCAACATTGGAAAAGAATTTTTAAACATATCATGTCATCACTCATGTCATCCAACTAATGTCTGTGTTTACATGAAAGCAGCCAAACATGTGTATTGTGTCTTTTTGTTTAAAGAACAAGCAGTTGGATGTTTGGGTATAATGTTTTGAGTGAGTGGGAATATATTTTTCCTCCATATGTTGTAAAATAATAGCAGGATAACAGAAACTGCAACTTTCATTTTTATGAGACAATTAAAAATCTAAGGACTTATCGAATCGTTTTCATCAGTAATGTGTCTGTTGCATAAATCCAAAAAATGTACAAAAAATTAAGTAAAAAAAAAAAAAATCCTGGAAATGTTAAAACTGTGGAATGTAAAACCATAAAATAAAATGTCATTGGTGTGTTTATTTGTATGGACTGTTCCCTTTACACACTGGAATGTGCACAATGGAAACCCTTGGAAATGATTTCTCATACACTCTGCAAGAAATCAAAGTCAAAATACTGAGAGAAGTTATAAATTAACTTAACATTCACTTGATGTTTATTAATTTATATTTCTCTATTTGGATAAGCAGTGCAAGTAAAAGGACAGATGGGTGAGACAGGAGCCTTAATTAGCTCCACATATTTGGGGGGGGGGGGGGGGGGGGGGGGGGTTGGTGGCTAAAAATACATGAAGTTAATATCAAACCAGAAATCATACCCAGTATATATCCAGTATCATACTCCTTGCTGTTGTTGATATTATATGAATATGACAATATATCAAAATATATTTAGATTTAGATGAGAGAGGAGAAAGGAGAATGGACAGACTGGTGAGGACAGCCAGGAAGGCTATGGAAACTCAAATAATCACTCTTTACAATTGTGGTGAGCAGAACAGCATCTCAGAATGCACAGTCCTGAAATGGATGGGCTACAGTAGCAGAAGACCAGATCAGGACAGATAGATAGATAGAAACATGGCACTACACTGCACTAAGCTGTATATAATTTATTTGCACACTACAACCCCCAATTCCAAAAAAGTTGGAACGCTGTGTAAAATGTAAATTTCATAAACCCATGTGTTATTCACAGTAAAACATAGAAAACATATCAAATGTTTAAAGTGAGTAAATGTATCATTTTAAGAAAGAAAAAAAAAAGGTATGGGGTGCATTAGTGCCAATGGAATGGGCAGCTTGCACATCTGGAAAGGCACCATCAATGCTGAAAGGTATATACATGTTTCAGAGCAACATATGCTTCCATCCAGATTCCATCCCATCTTTACTCCTGAGAAAGTCTGCCTAAGATACTCATGTTACTGACCTGTTGCCAATTAACCTAATTATTTGCAAAATATTCCTCCAGCTGTTTGTTTTTAGTAACACTTACATAAAAACAATACTTTTTTGAGACCTGTTGTGGCCATCAAATTCAAAATTACCAATTTTTTTTCTTAAATTGGGACATTTCCTCAGTTTAAACATTTGATATGTTTTCTAGTTTCTATTGTGAATAATACATGGGTTTATGAGATTTGCAAATCATTTCATTCTGTTTTTATTTACATTTTACACAGCGTCCCAAATTTTTTTGGAATTGGGGTTGTAAATAATGTGTCAAATGAAAACACCACCACAATGAAAATAATCTGCCTTAAAGCTTGCATAGGATTTTGTTTTGGTAAGTCATATACTGTGACCTTTCTGAGCTGCTGTGAGTCACCCTGACAATCCTGTAATAGCAATTCACAGTTAGCACTGTGTCAGAGTGTGACATCTGTATAATAATAATAATAATAATAATAATAATAATAATAATAACAATTATTATTATTATTATTATTATTATTATTATTATTATTATTATTATTATTATTATTATATTATATATTATATAATATATCTTATATATTATATGCCAGTTCAAATACGTCACACATCATGTTGGCCCAACTATAGGCATTAAAAGAAGTCCAACTTCATGGTGTCAGGCAACCAATCAGAAGAGAGAAACAGAGCGAGACAGTGAGAGAGTCAATATAGTCAATTCAGGCATGATGGAGTTCTAGTTTTATTCTTTCAGAACAGGTAAGGTAAGGATTTGTTCTCTGATTTTCTGGGAAGATAATGAATGATGGTTATCCTCACTGTGGAATTCATATCATTATCCAGGCGCAATGTTGCTTTAGCTGAAGAGATAATGATACCTGAAACGTATCAATACTCAGTAACCAGGCTTAGGGAGTAATGGGATACATGTAACGGTGTTACGTAATCAAGTTACCAAAAAAACCTGCCAACTGTAATCCATTACAGTTACATCAAACAACAAAGTAATCAGATTACAGGTACATTTTGTAAAAAAAAAAAAAAAATTTAAAAATTAAAAAGGGAACAATATCAAAGTTCCTTTGTCATCATTTAATACCAAAGAAACTAATCTTTTGACATAAATCAATATAGACAGCCGATTGATTATAGTTCTGATTCTCTCTTGCCAGTCGTGACACTCAGGAGTAACCTCCTGCTGCATGCACAGATTAATTTTGTGCAAAGTTAATTTGGTAGAAATTAACACAGTTCTCTGAAATGCTTTTGTTAGGGTGACCAGTGACCATATGTCCTCTTTTTCAGACCTTAAAAAGCATCTAAATTTGAGAAAATGTCCGGGATATGGCTTTAGTTTCATTATGATGTGCTTATGGTCTAATACTGAATCATGTGTTCGCATATTTACGTTGCTTTAACTCCTCTCTGTAATTCCCGCCTTCTCGCCCACCAATTGGTCGATTATAAAAGGCTTGCAGCAACTATTGGCCAAATTCCTGCCTCTCAGTCATTAGCCTCTTCTCAGCGAACGCGCGAAAGTGAAGTGCTGTTGTGTACAGTGTTGAACTGTTGCTTGACAATAGCAGCAAATGACAGCTGTCCTTAATCTAAACAATGCCCGTGACCATATAAGGTCATTCTGAATTTCATGTTATCACATTGCTTCGTATTACATGGCCATTCAGATGTGTAAATGATGGCGGAAGGTGCACTCGTGGCATCTGATATTTTATTTTATTCCATGGACATTCAAAAGAAGGTAGGAAATATATATATATGTATGTATACACACACACACACACACACACACACACACACACACACACACAAATATATATATATATATATATATATATATATATATATATATATATATTTTTTTTTTTTTTTTTTTAAGTATTTTCTCTTTACCTTACTTACATATGTGAAGTAATCCAAAAGTAATCAGAATACATTACTTTCATATTGTGATACTTGAGTATTGTGATATTTGTGATGAAGTAATTTGTAACTGTACTCATAATGCATAATGCACAACAGCAGAAGATTATTTATATTCCCAGAATTGTGTTCTGACTATTTAGGCAGACTATGTAGTGAGCAGTATGTGTTTTTGAACACAGCCCTGAATTGTCATTGCACTTGCAGCCTTAAAATGAATCCACACAGTGACATGTTGTTAATTGTCCTTCTGCATGTCACATGCAAAAGCATTTTTCTTCCAGAGATTTCTTCCAAAAGCTTACATTCAGCAGCTTTAAATTTCAAAGTAGTGTGTAGAGTACATCATTAAAATACTGTTTCGACATTACTATAGCAATAGTGAATACTATAGCATTTAACATCACGTGGTGCCTTAATGAGAGAACAGGGATGGAGAATAAGATATCTTGAAAACTGGTTCAATGGCAAAGTAGAATAAAGTAACTAAAACATTCATTTAAAGAGATTAAAAAAAAACCTTAGGCTAATGAATTCTTCATGAAAGCTTTTAGAAGAAGGGCATGACTGTGAATAGCCGCTGTTGATTATGAAGAGAGAGCTCTTGATTTGTGGTCCAGAGCGCCAAGGTGATGGAGGACCATCTTCCAACTCTGGGCAATTACCTTGCATTTCATTACCTATTTCTTTCACTCAGACATGATTCCTTGGCTTTGAAACATGCCATTAAGTTAATACTATTGACAGCCCACAAGTGCAAGTATGAATAACTGAAAAATCCTTATACTTCAGCTACTCGTTGGTGTACTTTGAACTATGAAGCCTTAAATTAGTAAGAATTAATTGCATAGTGCACTTACCATCCATCCATCTTCCATGCTGCTTATCCTACACAGGGTAGCAGGAAAGCCTGGAGCCTATCCCAGGAACTCAGGGCACAATCATCATTCACAATCACACACTACAGACAAATTGTCTTTGGACAGGGGGAGGAAACCCTCAAAGAAAGGGCAGAACATGCTGAACATCTGCTCACACAGGGCCTCCAACCTTGGACGTACAAGGCAAACAGGCTAACCACTAAAAACTATTCTACACCGGAAATTTCCCTACCATTCATTCAAAATGGAGAGTAGTGAATAAATGTGAAAGGGACTGTGGGATAGCAGCAGTGAGACCATCAGTCGAGGCACTGGGTGAAAATTTGAATTGGGTTTCAACTTTATGCAAATAAAGACAGTTTCATTCACATTTTGTGTTATAGACAGATGCCCCTCAAGTGGTGAGGTATTAATGAAGATAGAGGAGAGGGATCATCAGCATGAAGCGCTAAGTGTTGTGGATTTTAGCCATGCACACCACCAGCACACTGGGTGAAAAAAGTGGGATCACTTTTGGACTCAAAATCCCACAAACCCACTGTAATGTTTGGTGGTAATATAATGATAATGGTTGCTGGTTCATGGCTTTTGTGAAGATTGATTGCATCACAAAATAGGCCAAAACCTGGTTGCCTCTGCCAGGAGGTTAGGATTTAAACATAGATAAACTTTTAACAAGATCCAAACATCCAAATCAACACAAAAATGGCTGCAGGGACATAGAATTAATGTTTTGCAATGACCATTTACATCCCTGAACTCTACTGAAAACCTGAGGTCTTAACTGAATAAGATAGGCCACGTGCATAAATCAAAATCTAAAGGCGCTTCAAATGTTCTAAATTTATTAAAAGATCCCTGTAAAAGTGTCTCATTTGTTATTAGACATCACAGGAAGAGACACTGGGGAAGCTATTAATTGTGGGGTACACATCATTTTGATTTGTGTTTTGCAGAGAAAAAAAAAAGAAGAATGTGTTAAAATAAATCTATAAAACATATTTATATGTTTATTCTCAAAATATTAATATTTGTTATTAATCTTTGCTCATTTTCATAAAGGATGCCAATAATTCTGGAGTTGCCTATAGGTTTCATTTTATATACATTCATTTCCACATATCTGTATGTGTATTTATTGTTTATTAGCATTAGTTACTATGTTACTATTTTTCATTAAATAATTAAAAAAAAGAAAATCATATGAAAATATTTCAATGATAGTTTTAACTTGAAACCTAATCATTTTTTTTCTTTTATCTACTTTTTTTTCTTTTTGATATACAGCCATGAGTTATAATCAACAAGGAGCTAAAATACACTGGAAATGTTATAAATTCTAAATTTTTAAAATCTAACCTAGGTATAACGTGAGTCGAGAAATATTTATGATTCAGTGGTTTTTGTCTGTATACAACATTGTTTATTTATTTATTTATTTATTTATTTATTTATTTTATTGTAAGTGAAATATCCACCAAATGGATTACAGATTTATTGAGAGTAATGGACTTATGGAGTTAATGGCCTCGAAGATTCAGTGGGCACTACAAATGTCTCTCACAGAGGCAGGAATTGTGCTTCATCATCCTGTAATCGTGTAAAAGTGAAGGAGTGCATGTCTTCTTGGCCTGGTGTCTGTGATCCATTATGAACCAGTCCACCACACCACCAAGTTCTACAGAGGACTGGACTGTTAGTACAAAAAAGCTGACAACTAACAAAAGAAATCAGATTTTGGCAATGATCTGATTAACATGCACTGATAATGGAAAAACTCTATATGAATCTATGTGAGTCTAAATGAGTGTCAGTAATTGGTTTTCTCCCTAAACATATTATGTGATCTCTACAGTTGCTTTGCAACCTGCTCATAAATCCAGCAAAGAAGCATCATAAAATTCAAATTTCCTGCCACATTTCTCTTTTACACTGAATCACTTTACAGCCAAATGGATTTGAGAGCTCTATAGTTGCAAATTTGACAGGATATTGATCTTCTTTGGGCTGGTAAAGAAAAATATTTGTGGTGTGCTTAGTGATTCTGGTGCTAACTAACTGGTTGGATTTTCATTATTCCTGTGAGACATTAGAGGTTCTATGCCATGCTAATGTCATAATGGGACATTGCCAGTGCAGTTACAATGGCATTTAATAATAGGAGAAAAAAAAAATGTTAACGATCCCAAACATAAGTGATAACCTTTAGGTTTTGCTGTGAGTTCTTTAAAAAAAAATGGTGAAGAGAAACAAAAGATACTGTATTTACAGTGTGCGTATCAGATATATTTAAAATCGAAGTGTGCTTTCCATGCAATTTATCATACTGTACATAGTATACACTGATCACCCATGACATTAAAACCACTGACAGGTGAAGTGAATAATATTGATTATCTCATTACAGTGGAACATGTCAAGGTGTGGGATATATTAGGCAGTAAGAGAACAGTCAGTTCTCAGAGTGTTGCAAGCAGGAAAAATGAGCAAGCATAAGGATCTGAGCAACTATGACAAAGGCCAAATTGTGATGGGTAGACGACTGGGTCAGAGCATCTCCAAAATGGCAGGTTTTGTGGGGTGTTCACAGTATGCAGTAGTTAGTGTCTACCATAAATGATCCAAGGCATTACAATTGGTGAACTGGCAACATGGTCATGGGCATCCAAGGGTCACTGATGCATATGGGGAGTGAAGGCTAGCCTGTCTGGTCCGATCTCACAGAAGACCTCCTGTAGCACAAGCTGCTGAAAAACTTGATGATGGCTACGATAGAAAGGTGTCGCAGCTTGCTATGTAGCCACAGACCGGCTAGACTACGCATGAGGAACTGTGATGCTCTGGGTAATGTTCTGCTGGGAAACCTTGGGTCCTGGTAAGAGTATTACGGGGTAAGAATACTCTTACCCCTTCATGGTAAGAGTATTCTGCAATGGCAGGGGACATGTTCAGAAATGGTTTGAGGAACATGACAAAGAGTACATGGTGTGTACTTGGCCTCCAAATTCCCCAAACCTCAATCCAATCGAGCATCTGTGGGATGTGCTGGACAAACATGTTCGATCCATGAAAGACCCACCTCACAACTTACAGGACTTAATGGATCTGCTTAATGGATCTGCACAGCACACCTTCAGAGGTCTTGTGGAGTCCATGCCTCTGCATTTTTAACCCTTTCTTTCAGTAGATGGAAGTTCCATTTTGCTGGTGGAATGGAAATCTACTTATTGGACAATTTCCATCAGTATATACAAATGAATTATTTTGTTGCTGCATGTCTGTTATAAGATTACTCAGGACACTGTTGGGTTTCTGTGTGTAGAGTATGGTGACTCTGTGCTTACCTGAGAAATAGGAGGGGTGTGAGCCCTCTGCTGGGCAAACAATTCACACCTTTCCACAATAACATTGGGACAGAGATAAAATTGGACAGCTTTATTCAACTAAAGCTGTTTTGCTAGTTAAACACTGTATACAACTGCCACAATAATATATCACATTTAAACCTAGTAGGCTAGATAAAAAACAACAACAACAACAACAACAACAAAATACTTATGACAAACTGTTCAATTCTTAAACCATTGAGTGTCTACAACCACTATAGTACTGTGGATTGTGAAATCACAAATAAATTCAATTGAACATGGGCACCCACAAAACAGGCATATATTAATTTATTTTGTCCTCTGGTAAAAAGAATGAATAAAGGGACAAAACAATAAAAGGTTAGTTTTCCTTGTATTACTAGGGGAAATAGCCCTGCATTTCACATTTCTTCAGGATATTAATTATAATGAATTGTGACACAGTTTCCTCTTCATAGAACCCGAGCTGAGCACTCCAGTAACTTCTGCTAGATGAGAGCCAGGCTGGGACTCAGAAACCTCAGCATGAGCAGCTAATGCACTCTTGACATACAGGAAGTGCTGCCTCCTCACTCAAATTATGCTAGTTCTCTGGCAGTGGCAGTGAGAGTATTTAAAGTGCTCTGGTGCAGAGGTTTGAACTCATGCCTGATTCTCTTCTCTGCTCCATTTTTATCACCCATGCTAGTCTTTGGTCTTGATGCAGTTCCGAATGCACACTTTCAAATAAGCACAGACTGTAGCAGTTTTAAACAGAAGGCACAAAGCACAGGGTCAGACATGATACAGCCATGATTTCACTGATTAAAAAGTGTTAAAAAGAAATCAACCTGCTCTGCCTCAAATCAACTGCGTTGGACTTGTTTATGTTCGAGTTGTTCATTTGTAGTGTGTGTAGACTCCATCTTTACTTAAGGAGAATATCAGGGTGTTCTCTGGAATGCAGTTGTTTAGAGTGACTCACTGCAAGCGCTGCAGGAAAGTGGCCAAACCCTTAACAAAGGCATGAAAAATGTGCACACATACGAATAACCTGAGTGAAATGTTCCTTTTTGTCCCACTTGAACTCGGGAAGGAGTGGTTTAGTTATGGACAAAAGCATTTTGGTCTAACTCCTGAAAGTACGTTTTTAATTGTATTGCACTACATTATATATGCAGTATACACTGCGTATAACTAACATTGTAATATGTAGCATTATCTCTTTACATGTTATCCTATATTCACTCTCTGTCTTAGCTCATATTAGCTCTCTATATGTAAGCTAGTAGAAGCTTTTTATATATTAACTAGTACTAGCTCATTAGCTAGTATTAGCTTTTTATGTTGACCAGTATTAGCTTTCGATTGATTTCGGTAGATTACAGTTGTTAGAAACTTTTTTAACAAGTTCAAAAGTTGTCTTGAGCCAGAACACTGTATATAGGGCTAACTACATAGTTTTACTTCCATGATCTGGTGCTATCTTAGAAATTAGCTGACAGGGGCGTGTATGATGGCTGCGTTATATTGGATTGCTGTCACTTTACCATGTCCCAACAGTTTTCAAACAACTGCTACAACATTTTATATTCAACATATTCATATTCACCTTCTGGAATGCTTCTCCAACTCTACTGATAATCCAAAATATCGGGGGGATAACAGATTTTGGAACTAATCCTGTGGGAAACTAAAAAGACATACTGTAAAATGCATATTGGCTCTTATTCATATTTTATCTTGATGGCTTATTTGATCAGTCTGGAATTAGAGGTAGCCTTTTTTCCCCTCCTTCTCCTGTTAGACAGAGAAAATAAATAAAGATTACCCAAAAAAAAAAAAACCCCACACACAAAACATTAACATGACTATGTTAGCAAAAAAATAAAAAAGTTTTCATACCCCCTGTCACTCATACCCCCTCATATCCAGTATATGTATACCTACATTTATATGCTTTTATTTTGCACTACACTGCCATGCTATCCTGCAGTATCCTATAAGACGATACTATTTTCTCAAATGTTGCTGTTCTGTAGAATCCAATAGTGTCTCATTTTGGTTTAAAAATAATTTTGCATGACAAAACACATAAGTGGGCATTTCAGTAGATTTTGTGCATGGTCAGTGCTTTAAATTGTGTTTGTATTGCTTATAAGAAGAAACTGGATTCAATTTTTTTTTTCATCCAAAACTGTGATTCATAAATAATGCATTGAAAGATTCACCATCAATTCTAACATTTTTATATCTATGAGTTTCTTTCTTAATCGCTCTGCTGAAGATTACATGAACAGAGATCAGTGGAGTGAAGAGACGTCGATGAGACTTGTGTTTAAACGCCAGCCCTGACTTTTACCTCAGGCGATGAGACAGAGCCTTATGTGGATGATGCTGGTAATCAAAGTGATAACTCATTTCCCATTGTAAAGGTGTAATTCTTTATATTATAGTTATGTTATTTGTCCATAATTAGATTAGGTTATAAATGTAGAGGTAGGCAGGGTGTCTTTCAGTGACTAGAATCTTTAACATGCAATTTTCTCCCTTTTGGGGGGAATTTAAAATGTTAGAACTTTACTTGAATTAAGTCAATGTTAAAATTGGAGAATACTGTATGACAGCAGTTATCCCGGGCTGCCATATATATGTTACATTTCTCCTCCTGTGTATTCATATATGATCATATATATTTATACAGTACATGGACAACAGATATGTCCCAAAATTGAAAACTTCTAACTATTTTCCCATTAATGACAAATACGTCCATATCAGTATGACATATATTATATAAGTGCAATACATATTCAGATTTATCCTGGTTATGGGTCACCATGGTTTACATTACTTATTAGTTTATATTTTGGAAAATATAACCAAATAAGTTTATTAGAAAATACCATCTGCGAGAGCAGGTGGAAGAGAGATTAAAAAACAGTGAAGCACAAATCATTACATCATCCATATTAAAATGAAATGCATGTCCACATATTTAATTGGTGTTAGGCCACCATGAGAGCTTCAGTGCACTGGGTTGAATGCTGTTCTTCCAAAAGATACTCGTGCAATTGGTGTTTGATGATGGTGATCAAAACCAAAATATCCCACAGGTGTTCAATTAGACTGAGATCTGTTGATTGTGAAAGGTCAGAGCATCATTTTCATCCTAATTAAACCAGTCAGTGAGCCCTTATGCCCTGTGGATGGGGCAGAGACCTGGAGAACAACACTCCCATCAGGATAGAAATTGGAGCATTAGCTAGTATTACTTTATCTGCTAAGAAATGATCAGATACCTGTTAGCTAAAGTTATAGCTTTCTATCTGATCTGGCCATGTAATTAATGGTAGTTACGTACAACCTCTGGCAAAAATCATGGAATCACCACACTGAGAGGATGTTCACCTGGTTTTTTACTTAATAGAAAAGAAACAAAATTACAGATATGACACAAAACAATTTTTGTTTAATAGCTGAACATTCTGGCTTCGTGAAACATACCTCAAACAAGTTAAATGAAATAATTTTAATTAATGGCATTTTTTCCCCCAGATCAAGTTATGGAAATCACTCAATATTGAGGAAAAACTTACAGAATCGCCTTATAATTTGCATTTCTAAAACAAACACCAGCACAAATCTAAAAATATGAATTAGACTGCAGTTAAAAGAGAGTGTTTATAGACCTTAACCTTGGACTTTTTGAAAGGAAACATGGCCCCAACAAGACAGTTGTCCATATGAAACTCCTTTCAATGAAACATATAAAGATGACTGTCTGAAGAAGATCAAATTTTCCCACTCATTAATGATATGGGGTTGCATGTCAGGTAAAGGACCAGGGGAGACCTCCACAGTCAATGCACAGGTGTACACTGAAATTCTGGGCACTTTTCTAATTCCATTGATAGAAAATGGGTTTGGTGATGAAGTCATTTTTCAGGATGATAATGCATCTCGCCACAGAGCAAAGAGTGTTAAAGCTTTTCTTCAGGAAAGGCAGATCAGCTCAATGACATGGCCAGCAAACAGTCTGGATCTCTGTCTGATTGAAAATTTATACTGGAAATTTAAAAATTGGTCCATGATAAGGCTCCAGCCTGCAAAACTGATCTGTCAACCATTATTCGAGAAAGTTTAAACCAGCTTGATGTAGAATATTGTTTTTCATTAGTGAAGTCCACGCCTCAAAGAATTCAGACAGTCATAAACGCCTAAGGAGGAGCATCAAAGCACTAATTGTGAATTTTTCCTCTACTTGATCTGGAAAAAAATATGACATTAATTAAAACAATTTAATTTGTTTGAGGTATGTTTAATGAAGCCAGAATGTTCAGCTATTAAACAAAAATTGTTTTGTGGCATATCTGTGATTTGTATATTTGCTATGAAGTAAAAAAGATGGGTGAGCATCCTCTAGGTGTGGTGATTCCAGAATTTTTGCCAGGGGATGTAGCCCTCACATTTCAGATGTTATCAGGGTTTGAAATGAATTTTATAGCTCTGTGGTTAGTTGTTTTTCAAGTTTAGTTGGCAGTAAGGATTTTCAGTAAGCAAAAAGTGACACAAAGTGAAATATTTCAAGACTTTTTTTGTTTTAATCTTGATGATTACGGTTTACAACTCACAGAAATCAAAAATCCAGTATCTCAAAATATTAGAATAAAGAATTTATAATACAGAAATGTTGACCTTGTGAAAAGTATGTTAATTTATGCACTCGATACTCTGTCGGTTAATCCTTTTGCATGAATTACTGCATCAATGCGGTGTGGCATGGAGGCAATCAGTCTGTGGCGCTGCTGAGGTGTTCGTTATGGAAGCCCAGGTTGCTTTGATAGTGACCTTCAGCTCGTCTGTATTGTTGGTTCTGGTGTCTCTCATAGATTCTCTATGGGGTTCAGGTCAGGCGAGTCGGCTGGCCAATCAAGCACAGTAATACCATGGTCAGAAAACCAGTTACTAGAAGTTTTGGCACTGTGGGCAGGTGCCGAGTCCTGCAGGAAAAGGAAATCAGCCTCTCCATAAAGCTCGTCAGCAGATGGAAGCATGAAGTGCTCTAAAATCTCCTGGTGGACGCTGCATTGACTCTCGACTTGAGAAAACACAGTGGACCAACACCAGCAGATGACATGGCATCTCAAATCATCACTGACTGTGGAAACTTCACACTGGACTTCAAGCAACTTGGAGTCTGTGCCTCTCCACTCTTCCTCCAGACTTCTGGGACCTTGATTTCTAAACGAAATGCAACATTTACTTTCACCTTCCCCGTGTTTGTGGTTATGTGTACTGAACCAGACTGAGAGATTAAAGGCCCAGGAAACCTTTGCAGGTGTTTTGAGTTAATTAGCTGATTAAAGCTCTTCTCAGGTCGACATTTCTGTATTATAAATTCTTTATTCAAATATTTTTAGATACTGGATTTTTGATTTCCATGAGCTGTAAGCTGTAATCATCAAGATTAAAACAAAAAAAAAGGCTTGAAATATTTTATATATTATTCTAGAATATATGCAAGTTCCACTTTTTGAATTAAATTACGATAATCAAACTTTTTGAGATGCACCTGTATTCTGTAACGATTTATAATTCCACTAACCTGTGTCACTCAGAAAAGGATAGGTTCCTTTTTGGTTCCAGTTCCTCTCAGGGAGTTTTCCTTGCTGCCAGCTTGCTCATTAGAGATCTAAACCTATTATTTTCAATGGAAAAAGATAAAATTGAATAGTAGTGGATTGAATATTGAGACGGACCTGTACAAAAGACCAATTTGCTGAGAGTATTTTAATTCATTTGAAAATTTAGTAAAGTGAATTTTATCAAAGGTTTTTAGTTCATATGAAAAGAGAATGGTTATTTGAGTGTACGTACAGTACCAGTTAAGTGCACGAACAGATTTCAACACAAGTATATTAGAGGAAACATTAAAGCTATGCACTCACAAAGAACCGACTCAAAATGGCTTAGAATGCAGCGAAAAACATTCAGTAAACTGTGGTGAAACTTTTGACTGATAACTGTTTATTAACTCAGTTAACACGGTCATTTAAAGGACATTTTTACTAGAACTTAATGGACCCTCTAGATTTCGGGCAGACTGAATGCTGAACGTTTTTAATGTGTATTCCAGCTTTTAAAAAATTGTTGCATGAAAAAAAGTATCTAGATTACAGGGTTGGTTATGGCAAAGCAGCACCAATGACTTTATATGGCACAACAATGAACATTGGCACACATCTCCAAGGCACGTAGTTTGATCCCGAATTCAGAATTTTGCATGGTTTCCCAAACTCCATGTGGGGTTCCTCTGGGTTCTCTGGTTTCCTCCCACTGCCGGTATGATTAATTGCTGCTAGGTGTGAGCGTGTGTGGGATGTACATGGGGCCCTGTAATGAACTGGTGGCCCATCAATGTGAGGTGTGAACACAGGATAGGCTCTGGATCCACCAGGACCCTGACCAGGATCAAGAGGTTACTGAAGTCATTTTTAACAATGAATTTACTAACAATTCATTGTTAAAAACGGTACATGAAAATTCATAATTCATCTTCAGCACTGGGTTGTCTACTGTTATACTGTGACACTCTCTGGGTACAACCATACTTATTTATTCGTATTTGTTAAATTAAATATAGAGTTCACTACATTGTGATCAGTGACAAAGCCAATTTAGCAACCTTGATGTATTCAAAGCCTAGCGTTTGGTTTGAGCATCTTTTCAGAATCTCCTAATGCGACATTTACATATTAAAACATACATGACTAAATATCTGATTGCTCGTAAGCTAATATTTCTTAGTTAATTGATCAATTAAATTCTGACTCTCACTGTTTAGTGTTAACTCCTTTCATCAACATTATCACTTTGGATTTCTACATTAACTGCAATGCTGTTTGTCTACCTGCTGATGGGGGTTGTAATGGCTAGTAGTTAATTATACAGGTAGACATTGACCTGATATGGCATTACTGCCTGTCGCACCTCCTCCGGTGCCCCTAGCATTACTGCTCTTTCTTCAACCCTGCCAAAATGCCGAAAACAGGCCTCGCCAGTGACTAAGGCTGTAGCAAGACCCACTGGTGCCGTTAATACATGCTCAGTGCCACTAGTTCTATAAGGCATAGGTCAGCTACAAGGTTGTCAGCTGGGTACCACCACTCAGTGTTTCGCTCCATTAAACCTGGAACGTCTCCTGGTGGCAAAGCAGTGGCAGGCTCTTCTCCTTGCCGCCCCCTGCAACTAGACCTCGGATTAGATGTTACTATCCAAACACATCTCCTTTCTCCACAACCAGAGCCAAAAGCTGCTTTTCTCTGCCTCTTCAGCCAGGTCTTTCAGGGCCATCCATTGGTTTGCTCAAGTTACTCACATATCACTCAGGAGGCGAACAGTTGATGTTCCAACAAAAGCACGGAAGCCTCATTCTACCAAGTGGATGATTCTCCAGCCAGCCTCCTTGAACTCACTGAAGCGATCCAAGTACTTCAGCCTCTTCGTCTCAAAATCAGCTTCTATTCCTTCATCCCGAGGGACAGTTAGCTCGATGTGAAAGAACTCTTAGCATGGTGCTTGTGTTGCCCCCACCTTCTCTAACAAACTGGACATGCTGACTTACTGGTGGAGGATGACCTCTACTTATGACACATCTACGCCCTTCCAGCAGCTCGGCCTATCTGGTCAGGACTTGATCATGTCACCATCAGTAGCACCCTCGGGAGAACGTAATGTTGCAGCTTGACAAGATGTGCTGAAGGCTTGCAAGTGGTACTGCTACAGATTGAGATCACAGAATATTTTTCTCCTATTAAACTCCATTGTAACGGTGCTGTCGATGTCCTCCTGTGACATCAGCATAGCACACAACCCGTAACGCTGCATTCAATTTAACTCATAAGTGGAAAGTCTCAACTTGGAATAACATCAATTTCAACCTCCTGCCTTAGAGTTACAAATTTGGGCCCATGATTGTAATTTGTTAGCAACAGTCGTGCCAACTAACAGTGATGACTGATGTATATTTTTCCTCCTCAAAACAGTGAACTGTAGAATGTTACATATTTAACAAGCTAATATTTCTGTATGTTAACTCATGCAAAGCAAACACTAGTACATACAGCTTTACCTATTTAAAAGTAAATAAATGTTACTTTGTTTACTGTTGATGCAGTGAGCAGCCATCACATGCTGAACTCCAGACTATCCGAGTAGGAAGTTCTAGTTTTCTTTGGTTCTAGTTAGATGGAGGTTGAATGTATGGAGTTTTAGTCTAACGCAGAATGTTTTCCGTAGCAACAGCGAAAATAAAGTACCGACCAACAAACCAGCATCAGAATCACTAAACACATCACAAATATTCACAAAGATATTCATGTTTCCTTAAAACTTGGTGATGAGAAAAATGTGATGTACGCTTTATTCTGTGGCTGCATGGGAAAAAGTTTCAACATCCGCTTCATATTTAGTCTTTTATTAAACATTGTTGTCTTTTTTTCAGACCTGCAGAGAAACAATTCCTTTGACTCTTCATCTTAATCTTTAGCATTGCGTAAAACCCATAGTTAAATTGTACTGGTTTTATCTTAAGATTTTTCATTTAATCACTGCTCTTCAATACTGCTGAATACTGAACAGTTGGCAAGAACCTACAAGTGGTACAGAACTAAGACCCAAAAAAGAAAATGAAAGGAGGCAGAAGTACAAGAGTGCATTTTTATGACCTGTGGTGAAGCCCTGTGGGGGTGGGGGGGGGGTGATTTGGACAATAAACTGTTGCCTACCAGTGCTGCTATCCCAGCTTTCATCAGCAACATGGCTAGATTATCTGTCTTCTTTGAGAAACACAAACACAATCACTTTCCTGTTATCTTTCCTGACAATCTTAAAATGGTCTTGAGTGAGTCAAATTAACAACTGAATTTTCTTTTGCACTACCAAAACACAGCCTGTCCCCCAAATAAGTTTTCTTCTGTCTGACACCCATCGGTGCAAGGAACACACTTAAGTGCTTTTCTCAGTGATGAATGGAGATGCATCATAATTTTGTTTGTGTCATTTGTCTCAAAATGACCTCCCCGTCAGAGTTTGAATAAAAGCGACGTCTCTCCAAACCTTTCAACGTGTTACTTCAAGGGAGAGTAAAATATTTTATATATCTCATAAAGGAAAACCCAAAAATCGTGATTCAATTAATGGCAGCTATGAAAATCACCACACGGTGGTGCTCCATGTGCTACGCCTGCCCTTTGATCAAATGTGTCTTACAGCTTGCTTGTTCTATAAAATGGGGTTTCCGCCTTTTCTCTTTGCAAAGCACTGCCCTCTGATACAGAGGTTACATCCAGTGCTGCAGCTGGAAAGCCTCTTGCACATCCTGGTACCAGTCAGCTGGTAAGAGGGTCATGAACAAGTACATGAAAGAACACATGTAGGAAAAAGGGAGTGTGATTGAGGACACATCCCGGCTGAATTTTTTTAAGGCATGATGCGTAAGCTGTAACCACGCTCAGAGTTAACTTCTAAAAGGCCTCTTTCTACAACCTGAAGAAAAGAACAGAGGCTCAACATTCAATTGAGAGGGAGAATATAAAAAAAAAAAAAGCATGGAGATTTCTCCGTTACTCACCTCTGATCTTTCAGGGAAGTTGAAAGTAAAGAATGCAAAGCAGAAAAAGCTAAACAAAGATTTTTTTTGCTTCATTTCTGTGAAATGTCACAGCCTTAATAGGTCATAGGGAAGGGCCTCCTGGTTGTGCACAGAGACAGAGAATGGGTACATATTTGGTAGAGATTTAAAGGCTGCTTTGCTCAACACACTCGAATGTCTGAATGGAATATTCTCTAGTACTCGAATCCATTCACTTTCATAATTTCCACATAAACATGATTCGTATCATTGCCAAATTCCTTACTCTCATTAACAATGCTTTGTTCAAGAACTTCCTTGCTTATGCTGGGATAAGAGCACTTGGGCAATATGAACCAAATACTAAACCAAGGAAAATGTGAGTTAACACGAGCTCAAAAGGCCAAGAAGTGAAAAGGCGGGGGAAAAAAGAATACATAATCTCATAATTACTTTGGATTTACTTGTATTTTCATGTTTATTCATCTTGCTGTATGTGTTGGGTTTTCTCGGAGTAAAGGAAGGGGGTGTTAGTGTCCCAGTCCCTAGTGGCGGTCCAGTCCGGCACTCTGCAGCAGGTCTGTGGGGGGCTGAGCCGAGGCTCTGAACGCTGTCTGGAAACCTGGTGGGGGAGAGTGGAACTGGCTGGCAGCACCGGCAGTGCCTGGGGGCAGGTAGGGTGCCCAGCTGGCTCTATGGAGAGACATCTGGGCACTAAAGGGTGTACTGTGTGAGGGCTGAGGGGGTACTGTGGAGCCGGAGGGTACGTCCAGCTCTGTCAGGGCTTGCAGGGATTTTAACCAATGTGGAGGACTGTCGTCCTGAAGAGAGTCCAGACAGTTGGCTGAGGATGCTGGGACACCTATAGAACAGAAACGAACAGCAAATGAAATCAGACCAAACTTTGATGTCTATACATTTTCAAATCTACTCAGAATGCAGGCCACCATTAAAGAACTTGAACATAAGGAGTAGCCATTAAAGGATTAATTACCATGGAAACAGGAAGATACGTTCTACTATTTTGTTCAGTGTAAAGTAGTTGAAACATTGCACACTCAGAGGTTTGGCTGTGAATCGCTCATTTTAAACCTCTTCTGGATGATAGATGATGCCCAGCAGCACCCACCAACACTCAGACAACAGACGTGACCTTCCACACTGATCATCCTCCTTATAAAAGCAAGCAGTACAAATGTGCTTAAATCACTGCCTCTTCAGACATTATAATTCTCTCTTAAGGAAGGCAGCTTAGATAAAATCGAATAAACAACTGTAGAACATGGCCGAGATTTGAATGATGTGGAGAGACACAAGGTCGCCCCGGTACTTAATTTGTGCTGCAACAGAATCCTTTACCTTTCAGATTTGAAGTGCCTACAAGCCAGAACTTATTTACATGGATCAGACAGCTCTGCAGATTTTCTTCTAAATAAATAAATAAATAAATAAATAAATAAATTTATAAATTTGAATGAACATTCATATTTTATGTGCTACCCCCCTTTCAAATATACAATCAACTCATTTCCACCATGACCAATTGTTAACTAGTAATGCACTCTAGTAGTGTTCTCGTTTTATCAGTAACATGCTCACATCACGGATATGCTGAATCAAGGCAAATGAAAAAATACGTTTTACGCTCAAGGGAGTGGTGCAATATTGGCATTTTTGTGGTTCTTCACCTTTCAATAAATACCAACGGGTCAATCTGGCGTGACCTACACGGCACCTTGTGTACACCATTTGATCCTGTCTAGTTTTAAAAGGTTAAGTGCATATAGATCCTACTACAGGGATAATTTAAAATAATTTGTTATTTTGACATTTTCCCTGTTCCGCTTGTCAAATATATACTGGTTGATCAAGGGATTAAGATCGGAAGGTGGGATTTTGCATTCTCTGTTTCCATGAGGGCTTTAAAAGCAAAGGTGGTGTAATTTCAGTTTCTGTACCACAAAATTCACCCCTGTGCCGTATTAGCATTTTAAGAGTTCTAAAGGATACTGAACTAGTACAGACAAGCGGAGAAACACTGCTCGAAAAACTTGGAGATTAAAGAGTCATCGCGTCGTACATTCGAATTGCTTAATCGCACGCAGTGTGAAAGTTCCTTAATACATGTCCAGTTGAGTCCTCCAGCCTAAAATGAAATTGTTCATTTTACAACGTGGCAAATCCCTCATTGTGCCTCGGCTATCATAATTACGCTACTGGCCTTTATGAGGGCATTCAACACTACTGTATTATGTGCAGACTTTGGAGCACTGCTGCGTCTGCATGTTCTGGGATCTTTTCCCTCTCTGTCCACTTTCTGGAACATGTTTCGATTACCTCACCTTACCTCATGATTTACACATTAAGCACTGGTCACCCCTGAGCCTCAGTATCGCAATTACTTCTTATTGCGACTAACTTCAATAAGAATCTGTCTATAAGACCTACAAGACACATTTACACCTCACATTTTACACTATAAAACTATTAAAGAAAACGGTTAAAGGTTTCCATGCATTATTTGGTTCCCTGCAAGAGAAAAAAAAATGATGTAGCTATTTCATGGTTAAAAAGATTAGCCAAGACCTTCTGGTATGTAGAAAGAGCTAATAAATTTAAGACTAATATAAGATCATAAATGCAGTGGCACTGGTTGAGAGACATAATATAGCTCTGTTTATATATATATATATATATATATATATATATATATATATATATATATATATATATATATATATATATATATATAAATAAAATATATATATATATATATATATATATATATATATATATATATATATATATATATATATATATATATATGTGTGTATGTATGTGTGTGTGTGTGTATATACACCAAAAAAAGGAACTGATTTTTTTTATTATATATAATAAAAAAATCAGTTCCTTTTTTTGGTTGAGTCCTCGCTCATATAGATACAGCCACAATGATGTTATCGGCTTTTTGTCTGAAGTGGCTTTGATGAAAAATTGTTAACTGTGATTTCTTCAAAGCCCTGTCATGACTCAGCACTTGCCACTATTAAAAAATAACCGAATGTGTCCGTACCCCCTTTATCCCATTTCAATTATGCTAATGCAGAAGATAATGCAAAAAGAGAGTTCAATTAATCATTCGAAAACCCTCAAGGATGTGTCTGTTTAAACTGTGAATTAAATGTCACTTCTAAATTGGTGGGACTGAAGCTACACTGGTCCACCACATAATGACAGTGAAGCACTTTTGTGCATTCGCTGTTGTGAGTCTCAGGAGAGAAATAAATAAACTGAGGACTTGGTAGTGTACCTGTGATGATTGCTGGGTCCATCCAGCTGGCCGTGCCGTCCCAACTCAGGCTGTGCGTCATGCCCCCTGTGTGGTTCACACCGGACGAGGACGATGAGGAGGACGAGGATGAAGACGAAGACGACGAGGAGTTCGGCAAGCCACCAAAATTGATATTGATGTTGGGTAAAAGAGCTCGAAGGCCATCTTGCCACTCTTTGACATTTATACTCTCTACTGAATTGCTGTTATCTGCATGGACAGCGAGAAAAAGAAGAAAGGGGAAAACAAAAGGACAGTGGTAAGGGGATGAGTGGTGTATTCTTAAAAAAATGAATACATATTCATGTACATTTAAAAAAAAAAAGGAAAAAGAAAAAAAGAAAAAAGAAAGTCACTATTACAATAAAATGACCAAAAACAACCCCAGAGTATTTTCTGGGTTTATGTGAATATACATACAAGGAAAGAAATGGAATTAGTGAGAGGAGAGCTCTAAAGATTTTACATTACATTTATTCACTTAGCAGATGCTTTTATCCAAAGCGACTTACAAATGAGAAAGATACAAGCAAATTTTACCTTCCCATACACAGTTTGTGCCCAAGGCTCATCCTTGTTTCAGTGGATATTTCATTCGAACAACAAAAGTAGTACATAAGAACTGCTGCAGTAATCATAAAGACTATCCTGTGCTTATTCTACTCTTTCAAAACATTTAGTACTGTTTCACACAATAGTAAGAGTATAGTGGTAGAAGAGTAATGATTTATAATCCCACGCAGAAGTTTCGATGCAGGACGATGGGGTCCCTTTTGAATACGGTTCCTCTCAAGCTTTCCTCCTCTGGTTTGCTCATTGGTAATCTAAATCTACATACTGATTTCTGTAAAGCTGCTTTGTGACCCTAACTTCTGTTAAAAGCTCTAATCAACTTTAAATGAATTAAACCAAATTAAATCTGACTCTTGGAACCATCACTTCCAAGTAAAAAAAATAACTGGGAGTCAAGCTGTGGCAGAAACAGTTAGTGTCTGAATAGAAAGAGAGAGAAAAAAATAATAGATTCAGTATTACCACTTAGAAGCTGATGCAAATTCAAAAGCTAGGTGCTAAAAGGAGCAATAACACAGCCACATGTTTCTATTAGGTATGTGGGGATACATAAAACTGAGAGCTGACTATCTTCTAATATCAAATCCAGCAAAGTGCATCTGTAGAAATTGAGCAGCGTGTCCTGCAGGTTTCTTCCAATAACACCACTTTCCTGAATATTCCACTCGCCAACATAAGCGTCCACTTCGCTGTAAAACACAGCATATGCCCGATTCCTACAATTTAGCTTGTGCTGACATCAATGAGCTGAATCGCTACTAGCTTCACTGGATGTGTAATTTGATTTCCCGTGCCTCGAGCAGTGCTGTCGATATACACATCTGTTTCGCTGTCAGGAACTTCAATTCACACTATTACTGTTACCTACTACGCGACCTTTACATGCGCCTAAGCAAAGTGAAATGCTTTTAGAACCGTTACAGGACACAATGCAATTTGTTTTTCCAAAACATTAGAAGCACCAGCTGTAATACAATCAGAAAAAAAAGGTTGCTGTGTTTAGGCTATACTGCAATTCTTCTCGAGTACAACTAAAATGTGTCGTTACTGTTGGCTCAAGAAAGGAATGCCATTATTAATAATACAGTAGCATTGAGAAGGTATATAATAAGTTTGTACCAGTATTATATTTAAAGCAAAGAATCCACTTTCCCCTCCTCCTCCCCAAATAACTATAGCACACCATTCGTCAATGATGACATGCACTCACACACGTACTACAATTTTAATTTTTGAGTACCTGCTAAATTCCACAAACAGCTAAAATCAGGGTTTTTGCCCCCCTCCCTTTTTTTTAAGTCACCAAATCCATTCTATTTTTTAGTCATTTTAAAAGGTTTTCTGAATGAGCAAAAGAAAGTACCAGGTTTAACATGCTTCTTTTTAGAGCTCTGAACATCAGAAGCCTATTTCATCTTGAATCTACTGTGAGAAGTCTTGGCATGTTTAATGCAGGATAGCTTGGAGCGACAGTGAAGGGAAAGGCAAGCACTGCTTAAGAGAACAAAGTCAATAAAAAGTGCATATGGAATTGCTTTCCAAGTGGTCTGAGGATACAGAGGATCTGGAGAGAAGAAAATTCTCACAAAAAGGTACGACACATGCAGGTTCTGGCTTCCGAAAAATACAGTGACTATCGGCTTGAAATTTCAAGGCATTTTTCAGGTCACGTGTAGCGTCGCTTTATTATTAAATGAATATATAAAGAAATATTTGAACCACAGTTAATTATTTATGCTCCAATTTCAATTCATTATTATTTATTAACTGGCACATATGATCAATTTAATTACTTGGATTTTTTTTTTCAATTTAATTAATACAGTCCAAAATATAACTCCTGGCTCTGTTGCCATCTCTAATTGGCATGCCGCTGAGATTGCTATGGTCACGGATGAAAAGAAGCTCATCCATGAGAGGGAGAAAAGAAGGGCGATACATGACCCTTCATCTAAATGGTAGGAGGACATTACTTGTTAGATTACAGAACATAAATGCTGCCATACAGAAAAGCTCCATAATAATACAATAGGAATCATGCAGTCTGGAATATGCAATACATATGCTTGATACTAAAATTATTAACACTCCTTAATCATGTATGTTGGTTGGCTGTTATGTGATCCTTCAGATCAAAACATTTGAATGGAATAAGATATACACTGAACTAGCCATTTTAATAGGAATACTTGTACTCTTACACATTCATGTGGTTATTAAACCAGCTCATCATGCAGCTGCTCTGCAAAGCATAAACATAATGCAGATACAGGCCAAGACTTTCAGTTAATTATACACAAGGAACATCAGAATGAGGGAAAATGTGATCAGTGTTTTTGTCTGTGGCATGGTTATTAGTGCCAGACAGGTTGGGTTGAGTATTTGAGAAACTGCTGCTCTCCTGGGATTTTCACACACAACAGTCACACACAAGTGTTTACTCAGAATGGTGTGAAGGGGGAGAAAAATAAAAACAAACAAACAAACAAAAAAACACCACACCCAGTGATCGGCAGTTCTGCAAGCAAAAACACCTTGTTGATG